>NC_141056.1:12879916-13144916 GCF_041138505.1 Cibotium barometz | reverse complement strand
AACCCACCATAAAAATACATTATTAAGGCTTAGCTAGAAATGCATAAGACAATGTGCGAGAAACGGAGAACTGGATCAACTA
Organism: Cibotium barometz; assembly: GCF_041138505.1. Taxonomy (NCBI): domain Eukaryota; kingdom Viridiplantae; phylum Streptophyta; class Polypodiopsida; order Cyatheales; family Cibotiaceae; genus Cibotium; species Cibotium barometz. The sequence continues at coordinate 13,144,834 of NC_141056.1, read as the reverse complement.
AGGATGTTGCACTTGCACAAGGTCACCTCGTAAAATAATGGTGGTATAGGGGCAATGTAAGAAAGAATTGGTAATATCCCATCCATGGATGTTTGGTCTAGCTAGTGGGAAGTGCACATTGCCCAATAATGACTACAGTACGTGAGTTGGCCCCATTGATATTTACGTACTGTAAAAATTGTTAATGCAAATTGATTCGATTCTTATTAGTTGAAAAATAAAATTTAGGTTCAGAAGAGCAAGGAAATTTCTTGCACACCTTGGACTAACTTATTTGAATCAAATCATGGTAGTTGGTTGGCAGGTGAAGGGCTTCAAGAAAAACTTTATTTGTACGAATGCATGTGTGACGGACATGGCAAATGCATTGTTGCAAAGTGCAAAGCAACATTCACACCACATCGAAAAACATATTAGTTTGTAAGAGTTAATGAATAGAGTAAATACAGATAAGAGTTCCAGACCTACATAGGTTGCGACGAGGACTATACAAAACACCAACCGATTTGATTGGTGATGGAGAATCAACAAGGCATAAGAGAAAATGTCAACATTCATTGATGTGCAAGAGGATGCTAGCCATCGACTAGAATATAAGCAAGGAGACTCTTGATGATTGTAGGACATTCTCGTAGCATGCTTGCATCTTGTTTCTACTTTGTTTCTACTCTAGTAGATCATATGCAATAGAGGAAAAACACTACAAATGATGTGGTTTTGAAATACTAATGTAATGCATTCATGGAATGTGGACAAAAAAATCTACCATCCACCACCTGTAGAAGAGGGTACCAATCTCTCTGAAGAAGAGGTGAAAGCTTTAAACAGATGCAGAATTCAATTTACAAGCAGAAGTCATTGGTCCTAGTACACAACCTATTTTGAATGAGAACACTGGAAAACACCCAAATGAACACTCCAACTAACAACATGACATGTGGTGGTAGTAGGCATAGGTATCAACTAAGCATTTCAGAGGAAGATGTAAAAAGCAGAAGTCATTGGTCCTAGTACAAAACCTATTGTGAATGAGAACACTGGAAAACACCCAAATGAACACTCCAACTAACAACATGACATGTGGTGGTAGTAGGCATAGGTATCAACTAAGCATTTTAGAGGAAGATGTAAAAAGAGTTTAGAAAGCACTTGAAGAGAATGCAATTGTCACACAAGAGAAGGTGACTATGCCTGGGGTGCATGAGATTTTTTTGTGTGGAAAGTATAGGAGAACATTTTGAAGTGGAAATTTATGAAGTTCACATCAAAACCCACCCATCTTGCAATTGCCAAGATTTTGAGAAAAGACTACAAAACAACAAGCCATATTTTGTGTGAAAGCACATGTATTTTGTTTTCTTAATAAGGATGATGGGATTAAGTCAAAACAAGAATATGTTTATCCATTAGTCCATTTTATCAAAAACAAAAGTGATGGAAGCACTCAACAAACTTCAAACCTGCCCCTAGAAGATACTACTTTTGAGTTCAAATGTCGTCGTTTTGGAGTGTTAATGTTTTTTGTGTTGCAGGATTACCATGGTGAAGTTGTATGTTCCTATTCAAATGTAATCAATACCTTTTACCTTTTTAATCAATTCAATAATCAATAAGTAGATGTGTGTGTGTGTGTGTGTGTGTGTGTGAGAGAGAGAGAGAGAGAGAGAGAGAGAGAGAGAGAGAGAGAGAGAGAGAGAGAGAGAGAGAGAGAGAGAGAGAGAGAGAGAGAGAGAGAACAGAGGGAGAGAGAGTGTGTGTTTAGAGAGAGAGGGATCCTAGAGAGACTTTTATACCTTATAGAGAGAGAGAGAGAGGGAGAGAGTTTAAGAATCCGCTCGCCACATTTGGAAAATTATCATCGAAAACTGCTCACCAAAAAACGTGTTTGTATGCTCCTAACCTTTAAGGAGAAAGAATTCTTTTCTGGTTTCCCACCACCACGGACTCTCTCCCTCTCAGGTAGGTCATTGGATTGTTATAGTAGGTGAATCTAACATGGTTGAGCTACCTATGGATAAACATGGGGGACATGAAGGCATCGAGCTTCAGATATCCTGGGGAGAGATTTATCTTTCCTTTCATGGCATGTACTATTGTTTAGAGGATGACTTCCATAGGAAGCTAGTTACTTGACAGAGGTGGCACTATCTACCTTAGAGAGTTTCAATGATATTTATCATAGTGTGGCCCTAGCTAAGAGAAAGAGATCTTAGATACAGAGAGAGCCTGTAGGTAAGCAGGCTTAAATTGTGTGCTTTTGTAGAGGAAACTTGAGAAACACCTTGTTGCTATACAACTTAATGCCCAGTGGATCTAAGATGCATTATGCACCATTAGATCTTAGTTATATGATTCTTTAGAGTAGTGCACAAAGTTTCATTATCATGCACAAGAGTCATTCTAGATTCAAATGTGGGAGGTAGATGTAACACATATTTCTTTACTACCCATGGCCTCTCCCATAAACAAGGAATGTGTTAGACAATTGTAATACTCGTATAAGGAGGGCTCCACTCAAAGCTTGACATGGTCAATTGGATTGCCTTAAATTTTTACTACCACTCATTATCTTCAGAGAATCACTCCACTTAAAGGGATAGGGCACAATAGAAGATTTGGAAATCCCTACCTAGGTTAATTTTGGATGACGCGTGTGCATTAGTTGTTGATGCCCCTTTTTTGGCAGATGAGCTTAGACATTCAATTCAGGCATTACCACATGGTAAAATTCATAGGGATGATGGCCTCTCTTCCAAATTTTCATAAATTTTTAGGATGACATTAGGAATGAGATCATTGTGGCATTACAAGGTATGTGAAACGTGCTCTATGCCTCTACATTAGGAAAAAATTAGACTAAAAAAAGGGTCTTCTCTCTCTTCCATGAATCAAGGAAAATTGTAAAAAAATGTGATAATATTAAAGCTCTCTCTTTTCTTTTAGAATCAAGGGGATCTCGTAGGACATCTCTTTTAACTAGTTTTATAATAGATTCAACTAGTATTTTATTCTAATAGTGTTCCTTTCCAAGATTGGGTACTTAAAGTTTGTAAATTTTCAATTAAAAAATGAGATATTTGTCTGTAGAATTTAGATTTAAAAATTTCTTTTTAGCTACACCTAGACCTATGTTCTTAGAGTTCTTCTATGTATTTTGGAATATTTATATTTTGAATGTGACTGTTTAAGGAAATTATGGTAAAATATGCACTCCAATACCCTAAGTTTAAATCACTTTAGTGACAAAGTTATAAGAGAGAATTTGCAAGAGGTGAGCAATACCTTCACAACAAATGAGGCACATGGTGTACGTGATAAGGTAGGGATAAGTTACCAATCTTATGCACTGATATACAAACAATTGGATGCAAGGTTTAAGGCACTGATGCAAAAGAGAAGGGTTTTGCCTTTCCCTAAGTGTCAAAAGCATGAAAATAATTGAATGGTAAGTTCCTAGAGCTAATTGGTGAGCCTATGCATTTATGCCACACACATGTATGTAAGTTTGGTTCCAAAGAAGTGCCCTTTACCTTGCATGCAACCAATATCTTTGTATTAGATGTATACAAGTTACAATCAACAATGGTAAGATTCTAAAACATGTCTATTAGATAATGTGGAGGAAAGCTAAAATTTATCTTCAAGCTTAATGAGAGTGAGGGTCAAAAGTTAGAGTGAGTTAGCATTACATCCTAACATGAAGGGTCAAAATTTAAAGCAAGTTATCTTGACGCTCATGAAAAGAGCATTACATCCTAACATGAAGGGTCAAAATTTAAAGCAAGTTATCTTGACGCTCATGAAAAGAGCATTACATCCTATCATCTTGCCTAGTCATAGCTGGATTACTTTATTGCACATTTGAGAATGAAATATGGTGGCTTGCTATTCAAGGTGCCAAAGGAGGATCATGAGACACTTAATGTTTTCTTCAATTTAATAGAGATATCAAATGTCATGCAATGTCAAATGGCAGGGAATTTTTACATAATGAAAGTTTTGGTGAGTACTAGGTATAATGTCATCTTACTCGTGATGTTAAAACCTTGAAGTGCATGTTTGGTGCATCAAATGCAGTAAATGCAAAGCTCCCTTGCTTGTATTATATGTGATCTAGCCTAAGAAGAGCAAGCATGGAAAGAAACATTAGAGTATAGAGACAAGCAAAGATAACGCTCTAATCCTTGAACAATTTGTATGCCATGGGGAAAAAAATGATATGAGTGGATCCTAAGTGGGATCCTATCCTTGACATACCCTTGACAAGGGTACACTTTTGTAATTTGCACACATTGGTGAGAATGGTAGAGAAATTGGTATACGAGTATGTGTGGTTTGTTTATAAATGGTGTGTTTTGCATAGATTGGTGAGAATGGTAGAGAAATTGGTGTGTGAGTATATGTGTTTTATATACGTTGGTGAGAATGGTAGAGAAATTGGTATACGAGTATGTGTGGTTTGTTTATAAATGGTGTGTTTTGCATACATTAGTGAGAATGGTAGAGAAATTGGTGTATGAGTATGTGTGTTTTTCTTATAAATGCAACTTGCTTCTAATGCTCAAGCAATATGTAAGAAAGTGGAACAAGTTTTGTGTGAGAATGTTTTGGAGGGAAGGAAATTCCTCTTTGCACTATGAAATGCAAATGGTGACTTCCTAATTTGACAAGCAAAGAAGTATGATGCATTAAAGAAATTGTACATGGCCATTCTAATGGAGGAAGAACACAAATAGCAAAGACAAATATGTGGATTACACTTGCCAAATTGGCATAACTTTTATAGAAGATGCCATTTACATTTAGATAATGCCAAAGAATTTAAGCAAGTAGTGAATACATTTTACAAGGCTGATGATAAAGGCTTGGAGTTCAAGTAGTGCCACACATTATAGTTACTAAATTTAATATTGAAAAATTACACATGTTATTTAGAGTCTAATTGTGGATATGTTGCTTATGATTGTGCAGCACATCTTGGAGGCTCACGGTCCTTACTTTATAAGTGAAGGAAATTTAGCGATCTCATTGGCAATAGCTCATGGAGGTGGAGTCCATGATTTTAATACCATGAGACAATTACTCCAATAATGGTGGTACAAGAAGATAGAGATAAGGTTTTAGAGGAAATTATGCCCAAGACACAAGTGATTTAGTGTATTGTGAGAAAAACACAGTTTGAAAAATCAACAACTAGAGAACACCATGCGAATTGGTTGAGAACTCAAGTGAGAGATGATAGAAAATGGAAAACATGAGAGCAATATCATGATAGTCTCTCAAAAGTGCAAACGTAAAAATGGATAATGCACAAAAGATTATGTTGGTTATATTGTTTATGTGTAAAAGCATAAGTACTTTGTTATATGTGATGGATAAGTTTTCATAGTTGAAATTAGTTATGAATAAAAGCATTTTATAGTTGACGTTTGGTAAGTTACCATAGTAGTAAGTTTCAATGCATGATGATCATAGATATAAATATGAAGACATTGCTTTCCTTCATTGAAACCACCCTTATTTAGTTTCTCTCCACTCTTCTAGCTTTCTTTCATTTCCTTCATTGAATTCATGGTACACATAAAGGAAAGTGCTGGAAGGAATCCCAACAAAATGTTTACTCCGACAACTATATATCAACACAATCTCCTTCCCATGACACCGATAGTAAGTGTACCCATTATGACAATAAAGGAGGTATGTGAGACCCCTGCCCTCTCTGCGCATCGAACTCTAGAGTGCTAGTAGCAGAAGTAGCAACCTCACGCGCAGGGCAGAGCTTCCCACTCAGGGCCTCGCCTACAAATGTCTGGGCAAGGGACTAGTTCAGCGGCTCTTCCAAAACCGAACCCGGGAAAAATTTAACTCGCCCAAAAAGCATAGGCAATTCCTCCAAGAAAATCTTCTAACAAAAATTTATCTAATGGGGTCAAGAGCCTTAACTTTTCTTTGTATTCCGATCGAACCCGCGGGTCACATGGCCGAATAAAAGGATGGACTTGCACTTGGTTCATAGAGATCAATGCTTTTTCCCCTCAAGTGAGGCACAACTGTTGATTCTTTCCCATATAACAAGAATTATCATGTGACTTACTTTAACTATCGTAACTTTGAACAGAATTGAATTTTATTGGAATCCACCAATCCAGCCAATCGGCCCATGGGCTTATCTAGCCGCCCAACCAATGTATTGGTGGGATCCCTCTTTATAAAAATTTGGTTGTGTTTTGTCTCGGGTACCAGGAAAAGAGTTCCCAGGCCACCTAGCCAGCACTCATACAAAAATATTAAATAGACACACCACTTACGTACCCAATATGAAATTGTCTTTTCTCAGATTCAACTATTTTCAAGATAGAATTGTAATAAAACCACAGTGTTTCCATCATAATCCAGTTCCAGGGTCCAAGTTCCAACTTTTCCAATTACCAATCATAAAATCCAAATTCCATCATAGTCCTTAGTATTCCAGTTCCAGGGTCCAAGTTCCAACTTTTCCAATTACCAATCATAAAATCCAAATTCCATCATAGTCCTTAGTATTCCAGTTCCAGGGTCCAAGTTCCAACTTTTCCAATTACCAATCATAAAATCCAAATTCCATTCATACCTTCCTCAGTGCACCTATGGCATCATCGGCAAACCAGAGCGTCCACCACCTGGTCAGTCCCTCTAGGTTCACCTAGTACTTCACAGGGGCCGTTTCATGGTTCCTAACTCATAGTACCCAGGAGTATGATCTCTTTTATCCATAAAATCTATATGGACTCTCCGTTGAAGATTAGCTAGATCAACCAACGAGATCCAGTTTACCAAAAAGGAGCCGTGGACTCATCCGTTGAAGACGAGCAAAAATGAAAGATCCCTGTCCCCTTAGCGCAACAAATTCTGGGGTGCTAGCAACGGAAGTAGCACTTCTTGAGCGGGGCAGGGTCCCTCACTCGGGGCCTCGCCCACGTATATCCGGACAAGAGACTAATCCCTCGGTTCTTCCAAAACCGAACCCGAAAAAACTTCCCTCGGCCCCCCAAAAGCACGGGTGATTCCTTCATGATATTTTTACTCTAACGTAGTCAAGAGCCTTAACTAGCTGAACTGATCTGATCGAACCCGTAAGTCCCATAGTCAGATCAAGGAAAAGACTTGCACTTAGATCATAGAGACCAACACTTTTTTCCTCATTGAGAGGCACAGCCGTTGATTCTTTTCCATAAAATAACTTTTATCCAGGATTTACTTCATCTATCGTACCACAAAATTGAGTCTCTTTTTAGGGATCCATCAGTCCAGCCTAACCCCATCCAGCCCTGTGGGTTAGCCAACCGCCCAACCACTGTAGTGATGGGATCCATTTAAGAATTTGTTAGGTTTTGTCTGGGATACCAGGGAAAAAAGTTCCTAGGTCCCCTAGCCGGATATTCATGCAAACTTAAAACTAGTCACACCACTTACACACCCAATATGAAATTGCCTTTTTCATAGATTCAGCTGTCTTTAAAATGAAACTATAGTATCATTGATCATAATCCTCCAAAATATCCGGTTGAATCCAAATTTCCAATTTTTCCTTCATCAGTGTACCTATGGCATCATTGGCAACCAAAACGCTCACCACCTGTCCACTCAAGGGCCTTTTCGATAGTTCCTAGCTCATAGTACTCGGCAATATATTCACTTATAAAATCAAATGGAAACTCTGTTGAAGATCAGCAAGATCAACCAACAAATCCATATAAAAGAGCCATGGACTCATCCTTTGAGGACCAGCAAGGTCAATCAACAAGATCCATGCCCGAATTCAGAAAACAACTGTTACTCCTTGTTCTAATATCTTCCACGATGCACATGTGGGTATCTTTGGTGACCCTGAGCCCGAACACCGTATGGTTAGCACCCTCTAGGATCCTTCACAGGTCACCTAGCGCTTCAGTCATAGGCCGCTTCCTTAGTCCCTCATCCACCATACTGGAAGCTCACCATTTAAATCGAACCGAGGCTGGTCAAGACCTCGGCCGAGACCTTGCTACGCGAGACGTCCTCCATTGACTCTTTGTCAGCTGTTGCAACTTCATTGGTTAGGTCTCCATGACCTCATTCACAAGACGGTCAAAATTCTTCCCCAGCATTCTTGACATAAAACAGTCATTTAAAAACAGGTCATAAATACAGTTTCTATAACAAACTCTCGTCTTTCCACATTGTTTCACATCAATCCACATTGTTTAATCCACATCCATTTCATATGTATTCCCATTCTCATCCAATCACATCATTTTCATCTCATCACATCTTTCCTCATTTATCCTCATCAGATCTCATCCACTCGCATCTACCCATATCCACATCTCATCACATCTTTCCTCATTTATCCTCATCAAATCTCATCCACTCGCATCTACCCATATCCACATCTCATCACATCACATTCATTCACATCTCATCCATTCATATCTACCCCGATCCACATCACATCACATCACATCCATTTCACCTCACATCTCATTCATTCACATCTATCCCGATTCACATCCCATCACATCTCATCCATTCACATCACATCTCATTCATTCATATTTATCCCATTTCTCATCACATCACATCACATTCATTCACATCACATATCATCCATTCACATCTATCCCAATTTACATCACATCCCATTTCACATCACATCTCATTCATTCACATCCCGATTCACATCACATCTCATTCACTCACATCTATCCATTTCAAATCACATCTCATTCATTCACATCCCGATTCACATCGCATTCATTCATATCCATCACATTCATTCTCATCACCATCCCATCACATACATTCTATCCACATAACATCACATCACATCTATCCACATCATATCTCATTCATACACATCTCATCTCATTCATCCACATCCATCCAATTGTTCACATGTATGACTACCCACATCTATCCATACATTCATATCTATCACTTCACATCCACATATATTCATGTCACATCACATCTCTTTACATCACATCACATTCTTTCACATACACATCCACATCCATTCTTTCACATACATCCACATCCATTCTTTCTTTCACATACACATACACATCCACATCCACATCCATTCTTTCACATACATCCACATCCATTCTTTCACACACATATCCACATCCATTCTTTCACATACATCCATATCCATTCTTTCACATACATATCCACATCCATTTTCATCACATATCATCCATTCACATCCCATATCATTCATTTACATCCCGATTAACATGACATCACATCTATTCACTCAAGGACTGCTTCGTCGGCCCTCGCCCATCGTACCAGAAGCGCACCATTTTTTAACCATATTAAGGTTGGTCAAGACCTGGGCAGGCTTTGCCGCGTGAGCCGTCCTTTGAACACTCCACCGAACTTCCTTAGAAAAACATATACCGAATGCTCCCAGTATTTTGGCGTAAGACAGTCTTTTAGGGAAACATGGTTTCTATGCAAGTTTTCAGTTGGATTTTCTTTTGAATACAAGGAGTATTTCTTGAATCAGTATCCCCAAAACTTCTTGCAGGCACTGGCTATCTTGGATGGTGGGGCAGGGGTTAGCATCATCACAAAACATTGCTAGGAAAACTAACCTGATCTAAAAAAAGCAGATCTAATTGTTAAAAGGGCTAACGGAACATCTTCGAGGCCCATTGGGCTTTTGGAGAATGTTAAATTCAAACTCTTTACGTTTCGCTACCATCATACATTTGTGGTCATGGACTTCCTACGCCAACCTCATTCATATGACATAATATTAGAGGGAGACTCTTCATGTGAGGGAATCCAAATTGGTGCATGATTGGGCCTTAGATCACATGTATGTACGTAGGGATTCGCAAATCTTAAAGATTGATCTGAGAACATGGAAAGCACATCCCATAGAAGGGCAATTGTTTGGTAACGATTCGGTCACAAAACGGAATGGACCGCCTATGCCAGCCCTTAGTGGGAGATCCCAAGGATGAAGAGGAAGTGGAAATGTATGCTTCACTTCCTCCTCCGGACTTCAGTTAAAACTGGATGCATGTGTTGGCCACCATTGATGTGATGCAACCCAGGGGGACCCAGTATGTGGAATCCGAAACTGTCCCCACGACCTCTATCTGTATGGTTAATTGGCAAACCATTGATGAGTAATCAGAAGAGGAGCCATGGAGTACAGAAGGTACCATAGCACAAAGTCGTATACCAGTGCGCTTAACGCCTCACATGGTGGCAAACGTAGAAACGATATATAGCGCGACAAAAATGCCCTATTATGAAGAAAACCCACGAATGTCCACTGGCGAAGGGTGTCAAACTTAGTTTCAGATTTGGTGGGAGTTTTGAGTGTATTTTTCTAAACTGATCACACCTTCTTTCCTCGAAACTGACGAAAGAGTTTGGTCTTGGTCATAGTCTGAATATTCACTTAACTGATTTCTAAATTAGTTACGAATTCCAATGAGGAATAAATTAATCATTTATCTAAATATTTCAATCTCGATAGATTTCCTGAATTTTCTTTTTACAATTCGTGTGAATATAAAACGATAGAAATTTCTCTCTTAGAGTATTTAATTATTCATTTATCAAATACTCATAGAATTTAAACCTAGAATTTAAGAGAATTCTAATTTTGATATAAAAATTCTTTATGCATCTATTTATGCATAAAAATCAACTTCAATGGGAATAACACTTTTATAAAAAAAATCCTTTTATGCATCTATTTATGCATGAAATCAAATTTAATAGGAATAACACTTTTAAAATAAAAAGAACTTCTTTGTGCATCTATTTATGCATAAAAATCAATTTTTATAAGAATAACGCTTTTATAATAAAAAATTCCTTTATGCATCTTTCTATACATAAAAATCAAATTTAATAAGAATAACACATAAAAGAAATTCCTTTATGCATCTTTCTATGCATAAAAATCAAATTTAATAAGAATAACACTTTTGTAATAAAAAAAATTCCTTTATGCATCTTTTAATGCATAGAAATCAAATTTAATAAGAATAACACTTTTATAATAAAAAAATTTCATTATGCATCTTTCTATGCATAGAAATCAAATTTAATAAGAATAACACGTTCTATGCATAGATATCCATGCATATACATAGGTGAATATGTACATGGAGTAATTAGAATATTTCTTTAAGATGCAAAAATGGTGGGAATTACTCTTTTGGAATAACATAAAAACAAACTTTCTTTTTCATAAAATTCTAGAAAATTTTACCATAACCTCCTTTGTATGGCTGACCATTTCTCATTTTTATCCTTCTTTACTTAACTAAATCAACCCAATTTAGAATTATAGAACTCTAATCTACACAATTTCTAAATTCAAGAGAGTAAACAATAAGAAGAATTTAATCAATCACTTAGTTAATCTTTCTAGGATTAAGAAAGGTTGGAATGTAAAGAAGAGAAGGGGGTGGCCTTTTCATCAAACGCATAGCATTTGAATTTAATTCAAATTTGCAAAATATAAAAATTAAGAAAACCATACATTTTTCATTAAAATTTGTAAACAAAGTAAGAACATTAGCTTACATGGAGCTTGTAAGCTCTCCTTTGGCTTGAGGGATTGAGGGTTCTACTATTGTTTGAAGCAATAGTGGCCAAACCAATTCACTTTGGAGAGGATTAGGCCAAAAACAATTGAATTATTAAAAAATTCAATGTAGATGGCTCAGGACGACAGGAGTAGAGTAACAGTGCATAAACACCATTTACAAAGGGGGAGGCTTCTATTTATAGGAAAAAGTGAGCCTCTAACCAAACAAACTGATTCTAGAATTTTCAAGATGAGTTTGGCCAATTTTTGACCATTTTTGGGTCAGTTTAGCTTACTTTTTGGATCTAGTTTTGAAACAGGAGAGAGGAGAGATGAAAATATCTCATTTTATTGATTAAAAATTGGGGGTAATGATGAGAAAAAGGTGCCTACTTCATGAGGAAAGATCCCCACATTGAGGTGTCAAAATTTAATTTTTTAATTCTTTTCTTTGGTCCTTAGTCCACTCTTCATCTTATGTGAGCATTTACTCATTTTTGGGGGGTTTTTCTTTTATTCTTCAATTTATCTCCTCCCTACACTTGGATTGATCCTATTGGCCCATAGGAACCTTAATTGGACCATAATCAATTTTTTTTGAAAATCTGGACCCTTAGGCTAAGGTCCTTTATACCTATTTTCAATTAATTCCAATTGCACATTGAAAAGTTCTTTTTGAATTTCTGTTTTTCCATTTTCTTCCTCGATGCACACGTGGGTATCTTGGGCAACCGTATGGTCAGCACCCTCTAGGATCCTTCGCAGGTGACCTAGCGCTTCACTCATAGGCCGCTTCCTTGGCCCCTCTTCCATCATACCGGAAGCTCACCATTTTAACCGAACCGAGGTTGGTCAAGACCTCAGCCGCGACCTTGCCACGCAAGACGTCCTTGTTTGACTCTCCATCTGGCTGTAACAACATTCTCAACCTAGGTTCACGACCTCTTTCCATAAGATAGTCAAAATGCTTTCTCTAGCATTCTTGACATAAAACAATCTTTTAAGATTCCCATCTTTACACATCATTCCTCATCATTTCTCATTATTCCACATCATTCCATATCATTTCACATTATTCCACATCATTTCTCATCATTCCACATCATTTCTCATCATTCCATATCATTTCACATTATTCCACATCATTTCTCATCATTCCACATCATTTCTCATCATTCCACATCATTTAACATTATTTCACATCATTCCATGTCATTTCACATTATTTCACATCATTCAACATCATTCCACATTATTTCACATCATTCCATATGTCATTTCACATTATTTCACATTACATCATTATTTGGGGATATAATTTAAGCAGTGTGATGGAGGTATTGCTTTGTGTTAGACAAAGTATATTGACACATTGTCGCGGAGATTTGGCCTTGAAGACTGCAAGCCCATTGCTACTCCGATGGAGACAGGTTTGAAGTTGAGTCTTCATGATGCTGGATGTCACACTCTATCAGACAGCTGTTGGTTGCCTCATTTATGTATGCATTACGAGGCCGGACATTCAATTTGCAGTCTCACAGGTGAGCAGGTTTATGCATAGCCCAGGGTCTCAGCATTGGAAGACAGTTAAATGTATCTTTCGCTACTTGAGTGGCACCATACATGTATCTTGGGTTGTTTTATCCCAAGGGGGGATCGTTGCCGCCAGATTTACATGCTTTTTCGGACTCAGATTGGGCTGGTTGCTATGACACAAGAGTGTCCACAAGTGGTTTTTGTTTCATGCTCGGTAGCTCATGCATATCTTGGTTGAGCAAGAAGCAACCTACTGTGGCCACTTCTAGTTGTGAAGCTGAGTACAGGGCAGCTTTCACAGCTATGGTTGAGTGTGTGTGGCTCAGACGGCTTATGGCTGACTTGGGTGTTGGACAGGAGTCTGCCACCTCTATCTTCACTGACACAGTCAGAGCGCATTGGTAGTTGCGAGAAACCCAGTTTTTCATGCTCGCACAAAGCACATTGAGGTGCATTATCACTATGTCAGGGAGAGACTCTCAGCAGGAGAGATAAGCTTGGCCTATGTGCCAACACAGGACAACCTCGTCGATCTTTTCGCAAAGGCGCTTCCTCGTGATGAGAAGTTTGAAGCTTTCCGCAAAGCTTTGGGCTTGCTCCCCTTTGTGGACTGATCTACTTCGGGCATGGCACTCCCCTATACATGAGTGCCAGCTCTCGTTCACACCATCACTCCCAGGGGGGATTTGTTACCATATATATATAGGCAGTGATGTGTGTGAACACACTTAGGACCGCCAAGGCACTTTTTCCCTCTTTAGGAGTTTTTTCCCCCGGCTTGTAAATACACCCATCCTTCTAGGGCTAACTTATCTTTTGTACATTGACACAATCTAATACATTGTGTGTTGTGTGTATTCTTGCTTCTTCTTCTCCAAGCTTTGTGTGCTTTCCTGCAACCCTAATTCCAACACTAATGCACATTGGAAAACTCTTTTTAAACTTCTATTTCAGGGGAATTCATCTTAAGATTAAGGGGTAACTTTGTATCCAAAAATATCTCAAAATTGTATTATCTCTCTCTAGAATAAATTCTCTCTCTAGACCAAAACAGGGTCAAACAAGATTTTTTTTCCATTCTGAAAGGGGGATGATTACAAGAGACTGAAGGGGAGGTTCTTACATCTTTACATCATCAAAAGTTGGAGGGAGGAATCTTACAAGGTAATCCACCCCCCCCACTATAGGGGAATGATGTGCATGCTAAAGATTCACCAATGACATGGCACAAAAAGCAAAGATGGAGACCAAGCAGCATCTCTCTTAAAGAAATAAGGAAGTACTAGAAGGCTGCTAATCTCCTCATACTAAGAGAACCACTTCTCTTGGAGAATAAGTACTAGAAGGCTCTATTGATCTGTTCATACCAAGGCACCCTTCTCTAGGTTGGTGTGAGAGAGATATTACAAGACCTAAAGCAACAGTCTCTTACCAGTGTTTTTTTGTTGAGTTGATAAAGGTGTCAATGAGGTTGAACGATGGATAAGACTACACTTGCTTTCTATCTAGGAAGAAGTTGAAGCTTACTTGGTTGATTTGTTGCACAATGGCCAATTGGCATCCATCCATGCTTGCCAGACACATCACTCTCAAGGACAAGGATCTAAGGCTTGTCCGAAGGCTTCACAAACAATGATGATGCCTTTAGTTTGATTTACAACATGCCTTTAGGGAGTTTGTGCTCGATTAGCATGTGTGAGCTTTGAATTGTCATTTTTATTTGTAGTAATTATGTGTGTCTTATATGTACTAAATTTAAAGTTATCAATGTGAAAGCATTTTGATGTCATGCACAATGTTTACTTTAAACTAATCTTATAATTTTTAATCGAGAAACACGATCCAAGCACAATATTTTAATTTTTGAATCAAACAATAAAAACCCAACACAAGTTTAAGTTATATTTCTTTATAGATAAATAGCACAATGGAATGGGTATATTCTATGTGCACTATGGGACACATGACATATTGGGAGCTAATCAAATACCTTATGGATTCAAAGCTTCCTGACTAAACTGAAAGCTGACATTAAGGGGTTATCAACATGTGAGCAAGTGGCAAGGGAGCAACTGAAGAAAGAGTACCAAAGGAAACATGAAATCGGGTTTGACTTGCAAAACCTCATCTTGATAATAAGTGGCCTCAAATTTCCTATCTCTAATCTTGATTTATACTCTCACATTTTCTATTTAATAAAACAAGAAGATGGGCCTTACTGTTTCGAGGAAACAATAGAGTAATCTTTTGACACTACTCAAGAAACAAAAAGAGTAATCTTTCGACACTACTCAAGAAACAAAAGAGTAATCTTTCGACGCTACTTAGAAGGAATGACCGATCTAGCACAAGTAGCTAATCCAAAGGATAGTTGTGTAGCACAAGTCCATGCACAAGCCATCAATGAAGAAGCCAAAAAATGAGTGAATACATGATTGAAGTGCTCCGCAGTAGAATAGTTACAAAAGGAATAAAAGTAGATGTATATCAACCAACCTAAATAGGATAATCCATGGCCTTGACTAGGTTTGAGGGAGGTTCCAACCACCCTTATTGTTGGCGAGGAGACCAGGGGGCTATTGCTTAAGGTGTTGTGTGTTGTATTTGATAACTTTAAATCAATTGTTCTAGATTTATAAGTGAAAGCACTTGTAGTATTTGACATTATGCATGATCTTTACTTTTAAGCATGTCATCATACTCGAGCAAATATTACAATGCAAGCTCGATCTTTTGATTTTCAATTGAGTACAAAACGTGATCCAAGCAGTCTTTTATCTTTTTGATCGAGCATGAAATACCACACAAGCTCAATATTTTAATTTTTAATCAAGCACAAAAACACAATCCAAGCATAATCTTTCAAATTTTTGACCAAACACAAAACAAAATGCAAGCTTGAGTTTTTTTTTTAAATTTTAGATTGATTGTGAAACGCAGCACATGCATGATTTTTTTTAATTTTCCACCGACAATATTAAGTTTTTGAGTTTCTCATGATGGCATAAAAATTGATGTAGGGGCTCATCATGAGTGGACCATGCACTACAAAAATTTTGGGGCATTGGAGCTCTGCAGGCCCCCCAACCTAAGGCTCGTGAATTGGGACATGCATTTTCAATTCACCAGGCCTTCAAGTGGGGAGTGGGACCCAAAAGTTTTGCGGTGCATGGTCCACTCATGATGAGCCTAGAATCAAGGTTCAAACTATTTCCAGCAACATGGAATTTTTTGTAATTTTAATTAGATAAAATTTTAAAAAATAAGAATTAGTGAATTTCGGGGCTATAAATGCAAGTTTTGGCTCATTTCTCATTTCTCCTCTTCACCACGGCTTGCACCAAACAATCTACCCAGGAGAGTTGACCCCCCAAAGACCAAACCAAAAACATCTTTGATGCATCAAAATCACCGGTGGAAACATGGCACCGTCGCTCCTTGCAAAATCAAGAAGTATAAAAAATCGACAAATCTTCTCATCCAGAAGGCCATATTCTCTCGTTTCTTCTAAAAGATCATGGATGATTTGAGTAACATGCAGTTAGGAAGATTTTGGTGCTAAAGAATGGGGGGTGACTCTCCAACTTGATGGTCATCCCAAGATTTGGAAGCTTTATAAGAAGCCATCAAAGCATACCTTGTGGACATGTTTGGTGATACTATGTACGCCGATGTCCAAGCAAAGAGGTCATTAACACATAGGACGTCCTACCAAAAAAAGAACCTCGTGAATGTGCATACCTAGTGGAAAAACAAATTGTGATAAAACTAGTATGGAGAGTCTCTAGCCCTTATAGAGGACCCACGTGGAGTGGGGGGCGTCTGGGCCCTACAAGGCCCCCACTCACAAAAAGTAGGGCCATCATTGTCAGCCTTCGACTAATCTAAAGGGGGCTAGGGACCCGAAAATTTTCATGGGCATTAAAAAAAACCTTCTCTGCTTCATCGTTTGCTTTCTCAATCAGTGCACCAAGACCGGCCCCAGCAACTAGCTTTGCATCATTTGAAGGCTCATTTGGCATGTCATAGGTTGGTTGATGTCCAAAGATCTCTTCACATAACCTTTCAGACTTTGCATCCAAGATCTCGTACTTTGGGACAACATCCGTGATCGCCTTCTAAACTTGGATGATTAGAAATACATCATCCATGTTGGTGCCATCACATTGGCCGTGATCTAAGGTGGAACATCTTTGACAAAGAAGTAATCATCACTGGCGTCTTGGATAAGCATGCAATAGAGATCCTTCCTCCCTCATTTCTAAGACTATAAGATTCCTCCTGAGCCCCTCAAGATGTCCAGTTTCTTCCCCTGTAATCAATCCCCTTTTCAGAATAATAAAAGATCTTGTTTCTACCTTGGCTTAGAGAGAGAAAATATTCTAGAGAGAGGTAACTTAGTTTTAAGATATCTTTGGATGGAAAAATATCCTTTCTTATTAAACTAAATTTCCTTGAAATAGAAATTCAAAAAGAACTTTCCAATGTACAATTAGGATTAATTGAAAATAGGTAAAAAGGACCTTATATCAAAAATTAGAATCCTCTTAAATTCTATGTTTAAATTCTGTGAATAGAAGTGATGAGAATATGAGGAGAATAGATGTGATGAGATAAGATGTGAAATAGATGATGATTGAATGGATGGATGTGATGTGAATAGAGATGATGAGAATGTGATGTGAATTAGATAGATGTGAATGGATGGATGGATGTGATGTGAATAGAGGTGATGAGATGTGAGGTGATTAAATGTGAGATGTGATGTGAATCAGATAGATGGGAATGAATGAATGGATGGATGTGATGTGAATAGAGATGATGAGAATGTGAGGTGAATAGATGTGATGAGATGTGATGTAAATCAGAATGGATGGATGGATGTGATGTGAATAGAGGTGATGAGATGTGAGGTGAATAGATGTGATGAGATGTGATGTGAATCAGATAAATGTGAATGAATAGAGGTGATGAGATGTGAGGTGAATAGATGTGATGAGATGTGATGTAAATCAGATAGATGGGAATGAATGGATGGATGGATGTGATGAGATGTGATGTAAATCAGATAGATGGGAATGAATGGATGGATGGATGTGATGTGAATAGAGGTGATGAGATATGAGGTGAATAGATGTGATGTGAATCAGATAAATGTGAATGAATAGATGAGATGTGATGTCATGTGAATCAGAATGTAAATGAAAGATATGAGATGTGAGTGGATGTGTATGTGAAGAATGGATGTGAATGAGTATGTGAAAGAATGGATAAGGATGTGTCTGTGAAGAATGGATAAGGATGTGTCTGTGAAGAATGGATGTGAATGTGTATGAAAAGAATGGATGTGAATGAGTATGTGAAAGAATGGATGTGGATGAATGAGATGAGATGTGTATGAATGAGATATGATGTGGATATAAGTGATGTGATATAATGGTGATGAGAATGAATGTGATGGATATGAATGAAATTTTTTTAAGAGATTTTTTTAGTCCTTTGTAAGAAAGCCATGATGGTTGGGCCCTTCTACCCCATGATGGTAGATTCCTGGTGTATCAATCATTGTTGGTTCATGCTCCAATTGAAGAGTTTTACGAACATCCAGGTCGAGCTCTTCTTCATCGAGTTGGGGGTTAACATTTCTACCACGACGACCTCGATCCATGTTCCTATCAATACGAAAATTCTTGTTAAGTCTCTTTATTTAAGATTCAATCCGATTTTTGATTCAACTGATTCCGGGGTTCTCGGCTCCCCACAGAGTCAAGGGATAAAGATACTCATATAGAACGTATTATTAGTTAACAATTCATTCAAAATTATCCCATTCATATCTTTAACACAATAATGGTCCATCAGACTGAATTTTTCTATCTAAACAATCCTCCATGGGAATTTTAATTTTTTAGATTTTTAATTTATCATCCCTTAACTTGATCCACTAATCAAAAGTTAACAGTAGCAATCTGCTAGCACAATTCACTAATCTCATAGTGATTGTTTGAAGTCATTAACATCATTCTAGCTACGAACATTATCACAGGGACTCGTCCCATTCATCCTCATTGCAGTTTCGCTCAGCTTATTACATTTCAACCAAATTTCAGGGATCATCATTTTTCAATCAGAATCCAAATCAACTCATCAGTTCTCAACCAGAATTTAAAAATCATATCAACCACATTCGAATTCATCATCTGGATAGCATTAATGCTTATAATTTTAAGTCTTAGATTTACTCGTATATACTGCCAGTAAAGAGCTGCAGTTATACCCTCGGTATATACGGGTAGTCATGGTTCTTGGAGCTATAAGGTAAATACCATCATGTCTAGGTCTCAAGCAAGTCAGGGATTCCATACCAATTGCGGTACTTCCATCTGAAGATCCAATTACGAAATTACGAATTTTAGTTTGAATAACAATTTGTATGAATTTCATCACACAATTCTGATCTTATACTGTTACTTTGTAAATTTTTAACTTTTTTTTTGGCTTTTTGGTTGATCCTCATTAACCAATTGGCTCTGATACCAACTGTTGGATCCCCGTCCTCCCCACCGCGCAATGGACTTTGGGTGCTAGCAGCGGAAGTAGCACATCTTGCACGGGGCAGGGTTCTACACTCGTCGGGGCCTCGCCCACCACGGATATCCGGATAGGTGACTAATTCCTCGGTTCTTCCAAAATCGAACTTAGAAAAACTTCCCTTGCCCGGAAAGCACAGGCGATTCCTCTAGGATAAAAATTTTACTCTAACGTAGTCAGGGTGATTACTGACCAAACTGATCCAACTGAACCTAAAGTCACTTGGTCAGATCAAGGGACAGATTGCACTTGGATCATAGGGACCAATGCTTTTTTCCTCATCGAGAGGCACAACTGTTGATTCTTTTTCCATAGAACAATTTTTATCTGGGATTTACTTCATCTATCGAACTAAACAGAAATTGAGTCTCGATTTACGGATCCATCAGTCCAGCCTAACTCCATCTAGTCCCATGGGTTAGCCAACCGCCCAACCACTGTAGTGATGGGATCCAATTAGGAATTTGGTTAGGTTTTGTCCTGGGTACCACGGAAAAGAGTTCCCAGGCCCCCTAGCCGGATGTTCATGCAAACATAAAACTAGTCACACCACTTACACACCCCCAATATGAAATTGCCTTTTTCACAAATCCAGTCATCTTTAAAACAATCATTTAATGAAACCATAGTATCACTGATCACAATCCTCCAAAATATCCGGTTGAATCTTAATTTCCAATCATTCCTTCATCAGAGTATCTATGGCATCATTGGCAACCAGAACGCTCACCACCTGTTCACTCAGGGGCCTTTTCAATAGTTCCTAGCTCATAGTACTCAGCAATATAATCACTTATAAAAATCAAGATGGAATTTCCATTGAGGATCAGCAAGATCAACCAACAGATCCATATAAAAGAGCCATGGACTTGTCCGTTGAGGACCAGCAAGGTCAATCAACCAGATCCATGCCCGGTTTCAGAAAACAACTCTTACTCCTTATTCCAATATCTTCCACGACGCACGTGTGGGTATCTTCGGCGACCCAGAGCCCGAGCACCGTATGGTCAGCACCCTCTAGGATCCTTCGCAGGTCACCTAGCGCTTCACTCATAGGCCGCTTCCTTGGTCCCTCATCCACCGTACCAGAAGCTCACCATTTAAATCCAACCGAGGCTGGTCAAGACCTCGGCCGACCTTGCTACGCGAGACGTCCTCCATTGACTCTCCGTACAGCAGTTGCAACTTTATCAAGTAGGTCTTCATGACCACATTCTCAAGATAGTCAAAATGCTTCCCAGCATTCTTGACATAAAACAGTCATTTACAAACAGATCACAAATACAGTTTCTATAATGAATTCACATCTTTCCAGTTTGTTCCACATCAATCCATATTACTTAACCCAAACCCAATTCATAAGTGTATCCATTCTTGACGAGATACATCATTTTCCATCCCATCTCATTAGATTCATTCACTTCACATAACATCCATTCCTATCTTTCTTAATTTACATTACGTCTCATCACATCCATTTCTCATTACATCTCATTCGTTCACATATTATATTATTCATTTCACATTCTGATTCACTTGACATCTCATCTCATCCATTCGTTCATATCGACTTCGTATCCATTCACATACATATTCGCATTCATATATCCACATTCATACATCCACATCCACATCCATACATCCATTTCCACATCCACATCCATACATCCATTTTCACATCCACATTCATACATTCACATCCACATTCACATTCATACATCCACATCCACTTCCATATCCATACATCCATTTCCACATCCACCTTCATACATTCACATCCCCATTCACATCCATACATTCACATCCACATTCACATCCATACTTCCATTTTCACATCCACATTCATACCTTCACATCCCCACTCACATTCATACATCTACATCCGCATCCATACATCCATATCCACATTCCACATCCTCATTCACATTCACATACATCCACATCCACATTCCATATCTACATCATTTCTTTCACATACATATAACTACATCCATTCTTTCATATACATACATCTCCATCTATTCATCGTTCATTTTCATCTATCTGATTCGTTTCACATCCTCATATCTATTTATAGAATACAAGAGAATTCTCATTTTTGATATAAGATTTCTTTACGCTTCTATTTATGCATAAATTCCATTTTAAGGAGAATAACACTTTCGAAATAAAAATCAATCTTTTATGCATCTTCCTATGCATAAATTCATTTTAATGAGAATGACACTTTTCAATTAAAAATCAATCTTTTATGCATCTTCTTATGCATAAAATCAAAATTGACGAAAATAACTCTTTTGAACTAAAAATAGATTTCTTTATGCATCTTTCTATGCATAAAATTAAAATTGATGAGAATAACACTTTTGGATTAAAATAAACTCTTTATGCATCTTTCCATTCATAAATTCAATTTAGTAGGAATTACACTTTTAGAATAAAAGAATTTCTCTTATGCATCTAATTTAAGCATAAAATCATTTATGATGAAAATCACACTTTTAATATAAAAATATCTTTTATGCACCCATTTATGCATAAAAATCAAATATGATAAAAGTAACACTTTTACAATAAAATAATAATCTTTTATGCATACCTCTATGCACGAAAATCAAATATGATAAAAGTAACACTTTTATAATAAAATAATAATCTTTTATGCGTACCTCTATGCACGAAAATCAAATATGATAAAAGTAACACTTTTACAATAAAATAAGAATCTTTTATGTGTACCTCTATGCACGATCTTTTATGCGTACCTCTATGCACGAAAATCAAATACGATAAAAATAACACTTTTACAATAAAATAATAATCTTTTATGCGTACCTCTATGCACGAAAATCAAATATGATAAAAGTAACACTTTTACAATAAAATAATAATCTTTTATGCATACCTCTATGCACGAAAATCAAATATGATAAAAGTAACACTTTTACAATAAAATAATAATCTTTTATGCATACCTCTATAATTTTTTTTACAATAAAAAAAATATCTTTTATGCATAAAAATCAATAATAATGAAAGTAATACTTTTATAATAAAACTAAATTTCTTTTATACAAATAATCAAAATGCATCTTCTATGCATGAAAATGACACTTTAGAATATAGAATTCATAAGGATTACTCTTTTAGAATAATGAAAGATAATACTTATTTCCAAATTTTTGAAAAATTTTACCATAACCTCCTTTGTATGGCTGACCATTTTTCAATTTTAAGTTTCTAAAATTAATTAGAAATGCATCAAGAGTATTTAAATCATTCTAAAGTAATATTTTTCTACTTATTTAAGAGAAACATTATGAAAAACTTGAGTTTATTCATTAATCATTCACCTAGGATAAAGAATGGTTGGATTTACTAGAGAAGAGAGGGGAATGCCTTTTGCAATGAGGCACAACATCACTTGCAATTTTAGAGAAGACAAAAAGCATAAAAAACCATAAAAACCTTAAAATAAATGGAAAAGAGAAGAATCACCAACTTACTAATGAATTTGAGAGGTTTCCTTTGGCTTGATGGTTTGAGGGTTCAGCTCTTGTTTGAGACAAGAGTGGCCACCAATCTTTTGGAAGAGGGAAGGTCAAAAACTAATGAATTATGAGTAAAATTCATTGTTTTTGGCACTTGGGAGAGGCAGGGTAATAGTGCAAAAACACTATTAAGTTTCAACAAAGGGGAGGGCTTCTATTTATAGGAAAAAGTGAGCCTCTAACCAAGCAAACTGATTCTAGAATTTTCCAGATCAGTTTGGTCAATTTTTGACCATTTTTAGGTCAATTTTGCTCACTTTTTGGATCTAGTTGAAACAGGAGAGAGGAGAGATAAAAATATCTCATTATTTGAGAGTTTAAAACTCATTCAAGCATGTGAAATAGGCGCCTCCTTCATGAGGGGAATTTCCCCATGCAGAGGTGTCAAAAATGCATCATTACTTCTAAATATCTCCCTTTTTTAACTATTAACCTTGTCCTTAGTGAACTCTTCATCTTATGTGAGTATTTACTCATTTTTGGGAGATTTTCCTTTTATTTCATCATTTATCTCCTCCCTACATTTGGATGAATCTTATTGGTCCATAGGAACCTTAATTTAAAATTTTGAAAAAATCTTCACTCCCAGGATAATGCCTCTTGAACAGATTATACTTAAATTCTAATGCATCTTTTGAAAATCTTTTTGAACTTCTGTTTCAGGGGAACTTATTTTAATAAGATGAGGTATTTTTTTATCAAAAAATATTTAAAATCTGAATATTATCTCTCTAGAATATTTTCTCTCTCTAGGCCAAAACAAGTAGAAACAAGATCTTTTATATTTCTGAAGAGGGAATTGATTACAGAGGAAGATACAGGACATCATGAGGGGCTGGGGAGGAATCTTACAGCTTGATATTTTTAATTCAAAAAATCAAGATATTTAATCTCTCCTCTCTCTTGGTAGTACAAACTGGATTAAAAAGGGAGCCAAACTGATCCAAAACGAGTTCCGCTTGGCCGTTGTACTGTGGGGGTAGTAGGGTGAGGACTTATTGTGAGATTGATCAGGTACCTCTCCATCAACCCTTTCATTACTTTGTTCATGAAATGCATTTCCTGGTCATCGACTATTTCCATCAGCAACCCAGGCCTAGCAATGATGTCCTTGAAGAGGAACTTCACCACCTCCTCTACGGAGTTGCTCTTTACACCTTTACCTTCTAGCCACTTGGTGAAATAGTTAGTAGCCACAATGATGTACTCACATCTGCTACCTTTTGTGGGTGGCTTGATTGGTCCAACAAAATCCAATCCCCACTTCATGAATGGAGATAGCAGCAGTACTACGAGCGAGATGGGCAATCTATTGGAATCTACAGTTTGACCTATCCGCGCTGACAGACATCACACATCTTTGCTTCACTGTTAACATCCCACATGATAGTTGGTCACCACCACAGGCCTACTTGCAAAATTTTTTGGACTGTTATTTCTCCGTGCATGTGTCCTCCGGTGATACCACAATGTACTTCTCTTAATACTATTTGCTGTTGCTGCTCATGATCTGGGACACATTTGCATAAGATTTGGTCTATGTCTCTTTTGTAGATCTGCCCACCAACAATCATGGGTTGAAATTTTTAATCCTTAGGAAAATTCTCTTCTTTGTGTCTGTAGTGTACCCTTCCGAAAAAAGTCCCATCTTCCAAAAACTACATCATATCATAATACCACCTCAGCAGCTCCTGCTACTATGAATAAGTTAGTATCCCGGAGTTGATCATCTACTCCATCTAGAGCAGGTTCTCCAAAATTCAGTCATCTGGACAAAAATTCTGCCACTACATTTTCTTTTCTGGGGATGGTGAACTCAAACTCTTGAAGTAGGAGCATCCATCTTGCCATTTTTCCCACATGAAAAGCTTTGTTCACTAGATAAATGAGGGCTTGATGGTCCACATGGAAAAAAAAATTGTTTCCCAAGAGATAGTGTTGGAACTTGTTCACGGCATAGATCATTGAAAGGGCTTCACGCTCTGTTGTGCTGTAGTTCCTCTCTGCGCCCTTGGATGGGCTACATATATCCTTTTTGCTTTTCCTGCATCAGTGCACTGCCCACTGCTTTGTTTGAAGCATGTACATAAACATGGAACATTTGATTCCATTCCAGATTGATCATCATTGGTGCAGATGACACCATGCTCTTCAGCCAATGCCTTCTGACACTTCTGAATCCATTCATACTTTACATCCTTCTTGGTAAGTGCATACAATGGGTAAGCTACATGTGCTAGATAATTTAAAAATCTAGCATGCCACTTCACCTTACCAAGGAACCTTTCAAGTTTCTTAATGTTCTGAGGAGTAGACGTTTTGGATATGGCCTCCACCTTAGCCGGATCTATAGTAGCCAATCTTTAGGTTGGCACAATGTGTCCTAACAATGTTCTTGATTTTATTGCAAAAGCACACTTGGCCGGATTTAACTTCAGCCTTGTATCTATGCATCTCCACAGACATAGCCTCAAATGATAGATATGCTTTGTCTTATCTTCGGACACACTGAAATCATCTATGAAAGCTTTCATGACATCTATCAGGTAGTTATAGAAAATCTCCTGCACCATTCTTTGGAAGGTAGCAGGTGCATTTTTCAAGTCAAACATCATGACAGTCACCAAAACGAAGACCCATTCACAGTGTGAAGGCGGTCTTCTCCCAGTCTTCTAGTGCCATCTTCACGGGGATTATAATATAGGGAGATTTTTATTGAGAGCTTTTTGAACAAACATACCAAAAAATAAAGCTTTTTGCACACATGATGTTATTGCAAACAAATCTCCCTCCTTTCAATAGTGGTAGTGACAAACATATAGAAAAAGGATGTGTACCAAGTAGAGAGATAACTAGAAAGACATATAGAGAGAGAATGTATACCTAGGAGAATAAAAGTAGAGAGAGAACAAAATAACATGCATATTAGTGGGTGGAGAGAGAAAAGTTGTCTCATGAATATTCTCAAAGACTGAGCAGAATATTAAACTTAAAAATAACTTTTATTCATAAAAATAATCACCCTCTCTACATTAAAAATTAGCAACCAGACATGACAAAATGCCCTTCAGTGAATGAAAGCTGTGCTAAAATGCCATTCTCTACATTTAGAAGTAGAAACTGAACCAAAGAGAGATACATTTCATCAAATCCCAATGCAGGCCTGCATTGAATGCCCTTTAGCAAAAAAACATTGATATTATCCCCTATGAAGGCTCTACATTAAAAAGTAGCAACTAGAACAAAAAGAGATACATATCATCACATTACAAATGAGAATCAAAATACTGAATGTCCTTCAGTTATCAAAAAGCTACTCAAAATGCTGAGGTCAAATGCATCCTATGATTCAGCTAGCTTCATAAGATGATGTTGTCCAAGAATAAAACGAATATACCATTCTTGTAGTGTTGGACTGATGCATACTTATTGATGTAGTCCAAGAACATGTAAATAGATGAAATACATATGTTTACATGCCAGAAAAGTTTTCTTATTCTCTTCTCTCTTTTGGATATTAGGGCAAGTGCAGTAAGGCTCTGTTTTGATATGAACTTCATAGTACCCTTGTGTGAGAAGATGAAATTTGACATGCTCATTTGGAGTAACACATGTCTCTTCTATTAGTACTGCATTCAACTCAAGGGCTCTGGCTATCTTTTTCTCTGCCTCTTTTGATATTCCATGTCGCCACTTTTTGCTCCTCGTACTAGATGTAGGGGTAATTCCATCCGTGCCCAAAACTCCAAGATTTGGATTAAATCTTTGAAACAATGGTGATTGACAAGCCATACACAAAGTAAAACCAGCCTCCTAAAGTAGTTTCACTTCAATAGCTAACATGTTTGTATCCTTGGAAATTGGCCATATCCTAGGTGATTGAGGTACAATCTTCACTTGCTTATCCACATTCCATGTGTGCTAAATGTCACGATTGCAAAACAACATCCATTGAAATATTTATTTTCCATTGTACTTCCTTACTGACCAAAAACAGGGTGCAACTTCTCTTGGGGACCTACTCTCTATGTAGGAAGGACACTTTAGCCTATTCATCACCCCAAAAAATTTATTTTTTGAAATGAACAGGCATTCTTCTTATTGCCCACATAGTTTTGTGCACGTTCTCCTCAATTATATTTTGCTCATCCATATTTTTTGCTTTGTTACTTTTGAAGATTGGTCATGATGGTCATGCTTTTCATCCATTTGCTGCACATTATCCTGTTCCATGTTTACATGCTGCCTGTCTTCAAACTTATCTATCTTGGTCTTCCTCTAAGCTTGCGCTATTTTAACTCCATCACATACCACCCTGGCTTGTGTGAGCTAGTTGCAATACTCTCTTTTTTCTTTCTCTGCATTGTCTCCTTGTCTCCATGAAGGATAGGCTGCTCAAACAATGGTGTACATGCTAGTACCGTTTGCATTACATTGGCAACCATAGTGGGGGTCAGGGTCCTTCCCATTAAAACTCTATGTAATAATGTTTCCATATCAGGTCCTGTTCCCATATAGCACGACCAGTCTCAAAACCTAGGTACTTTGCACATTGCATGTAGGAATTAATCACATCTGTAACATAGGCATCAAAGAGTGATATTTTACTTGCACCTCCTTCTCCTGCTAACCAACTAGCATGTACACTCTCTAAGAGATTTGTGTTGGGTATTTTGCTCTTTCCCATGGGCTAAAAGAGGCATGACCATCCATCACAAAAGCACACAATTATGAAAAAATAACTTGTATTTAAAGGCTATAAACTGAATTAAATAAAGCCATTATACCTCGTCTTGACTTCCCCAATGGAGAATTCTTTCTTCCCACCAATTAAACCATCGCCTCAAAGCTTTTATATTCTCTTTCAAAACATTACCTTTTCCCCACCAATCCTTGATAGAGGTGGCTTGTTTTGCTGCACACTCTGGTGTCTGAGCAAGCCTCCATGTTTTTTGCACATGTTGAGATGTGTTTGTCTATGGTGAGGTAGCACCAATTTTTTGGTGTGCTTCTGTAGACTTTGTTCCCAATAAAAATGGTCAGCCATACAAAAAGGAGGTTATAGCAAAATTTTCTAGAATTTTGTGGAAAAGAAAGTTTGTTTTTATGTTATTCCAAAAGAGTAATTCCCACCGTTTTTGCATTCCAAAAGAAATATTCTAATTACTCCATGTACATATTCACCTATGAATATGCATGGATATCACTGATGCATAAAGGATTTGTTTTTATTTAAAAAGTGTTATTCTCATCAAAATTGATTTTATGCATAGAAAGATGCATAAAGGATTTATTTTTATTTCACAAGTGTTATTCTCATCAAAATTGATTTTATGCATAGAAAGATGCATAAAGGATTTATTTTTATTTCAAAAGTGTTATTCTCATCAAAATTGATTTTATGCATAAATAGATGCATAAAAGGTTTTTTATAAAAGTGTTATTCCCACTGAAGTTGATTTTTATGCATAAATAGATGCGTAAAGAATCTTTATATCAAAATTAGAATTCTCTTAAATTCTATGTTTAAATTCTATGAAATAGATGTAAATGAATGTGATGGACGTGAATAGATGTGATGGACGTGAATAGATGTGATGGATGTAAATGAATGTGATGGACGTGAATAGATGTGATGTGATGTGAATCGGGATGTGAATGAATGAGATGTGATGTCATGTGAATCGGGATGTGAATGAATGAGATGTGATGTAAATTGGGATAGATGTGATATCGGGATGTGAATGAATGAGATGTGATGTAAATTGGGATAGATGTGATATGTGATGTGAATGATTATGATGTGATGAGAATGGGAATACAGATGAAATAAATGAGGATTGATGTGGAACAATGTGGAAAGACGAGAGTTCGCTATAGAAACTGTATTTATGAACTATTTTTAAATGACTATTTTTAAATAACTGTTTTATGTCAAGAATGCTGGGGAAGCATTTCGACCGTCTTGTGAATGAGGTCGTGGAGACCTAACTCATAAAGTTGCAACAACTGACGGAGAGTCAACGGAGGACGTCTTGCATAGCAAAGTCGGTCGAGGTCTTGACCAGCCTCGGTTTGATTTAAATGGTGAGCTTTCGATACGGTGGATGAGGGACCAAGGAAGCGGCCTATGAGTGAAGCGCTAGGTGACCTACGAAGGATCCTAGAGGGTGTTGACCATACGGTGGTCGGGCTCTAGGTCACCAAAGATATGCACACGTGTGTCGTGGAAGATATTGGAACAAGGAGTAAGAGTTGTTTTCTAAATTGGGGCTTGGATCTGGTTGATTGACCTTGCTAGTCCTCAAACGGATGAGTCCATGGCTCTTTTATATGGATCCGTTGGTTGACCTTGCTGATCTTCAACAGAGATTCCATTTTGATATGTGAATATATTACCGAGTACTATGAGCTAGGAATCATCGAAAAGGCCCCTGAGTGGACAGGTGGTGAGCGTTCTGGTTATTGCCAATGATGCCATAGGTACACCGATGAAGGAATGATTGGAAATTAGGATTCAACCGAACATTTTGAGGTTTATGATCAGTGAAACTACGATTGGAAATTAGGATTCAATCGGACATTTTGAGGTTTATGATAAGTGACACTATGAATTCATTAAATGATTATTTTAAAGACATTTGTGAAAAAGGCAATTTCATATTGGGTGTGTAAGTGTGGTGCGACTGGAATGACAATAATGACTTCAGCAAATCACTATGAGATTAGTGGATTGTGCTGACAAATTGCTACTATTAACACTTGACCCAGTGGATCAAGTTAAGGGATGATAAATTAAAAATCTGTATAATTAAAATTCCCATAGAGGGCTGTTCAGATGGAAATTTTGGTCTAATGAACCATTATTGTGTTAAAGATATGAATGATATGTTTTGAATGAATTGTTATCTGATAATGAGTTCTATATGAATATCTTTATCACATGTTTCTGTGAGGAGATGACCAATCTAAAGAACCCCAGAATCAGTTGAATCTAAAATCGGATTGAATCATAAATAAAGAGACTTAATAAGAATTTTCGTATTGATAGGAACAAGGATCGAGGTCGTCGTGGTAGAAAT
Organism: Cibotium barometz; assembly: GCF_041138505.1. Classification (NCBI taxonomy): domain Eukaryota; kingdom Viridiplantae; phylum Streptophyta; class Polypodiopsida; order Cyatheales; family Cibotiaceae; genus Cibotium; species Cibotium barometz. The sequence goes on along the minus strand of NC_141056.1, from coordinate 13,114,490 downwards.
GATAACCCCCAACTCGATGAGGAAGAGCTCGACTTGAATGTTCGTAAAGCTCTTCATAGATCGTAGCCTGGACCTTTCAAGGGTGAAGGGGAAAACTTGGGCGAGACTGTGGAGAAGTGGAGAAGTGGATCGAAGCAATGGAAGAGTACTTCAATGTCACCGGGTACAATGAGAAGAGCAAAATGGCTCTTGCAAGGCTGAAGATAGTAGAAACAGCCAGAGTGGCATGGAGAAACCATTGCGAGACAAACCGTCTAGATTATCAGAATACTCAGACATGGAATGATCTCAAAATTTACCTAAGGACGAGGTTCTGTCCTCCCGGCTTTTTGGAAACAAAGATGAACGAATTCTTAGAGTTAACCCAGGGGAGCAAAACTATTGAAATATATCACCAAGCGTTCACTCTCCTCCTCAAATACTCACCATCGTTGGATGAAGAATAGCTGATGGCCAGGTTCATTCGGGGACTGAACGAACCTTTGAATATCCTGGTGAAGAATGCCAAGCCAGTTTCCATGGCCGAAGCAGTGCGGATGGCGAAGGATTTCGCCAAGGCCTTTGATGTCAAAGTCCCACCGAAGCCAGCACCATCACCTTTCAAAAGGTTTTTAATTCCAGAAGTTGATCCCAACCTTCCACTGCCTAAAAGATATCAGGGTCAAGCCCAGGATATGGGGAATTCCAGAATGGAAGAAATGTCCTTTTTTTGAAACTCAATCCCCTGGAATTCAACTTCAAAAGTTCCACCCTTGAACAAAGGAGTGAAATGCTATAACTATCAAGGATTTGGACATCACATTATGGATTGCCCAACTCCTTTTGGATCAAGGTTTTTGGGGCAGGGAAATCAGGGATCAAGATTCCAGACTCTAGCTCCTTCTTTCTAGAGTAATCAGGTTTCTTTTACCAGTAATCAGGTTTCTTTTGCCAAAAATCAAGGAAATCCCAGAGGTAGACCCTCTAACCAACCCTCAGTTTCAATCTAAAGTAATGCAAGACCTCCGCCTCAGAATAGGGGAAGTCAAAGAGAGATGTTCCCAAATCGGCCGTCCACTTCCAAGGCAGTAACGCTGGAAGAAGTGATTGAAGAAGAAGATAAAAGAGATCATACTCCAGCAAGATGAGGACATCTCGCGTTTTTTGAGTGGGGTAGGATGTAAGATTCCTCCCCAGCCCCTCAAGATGTCCAGTTTCTCCCCCTGTAAAAAATCAATCCCCTTTTCAGAATAGCAACAGATCTTGTTTCTATCTGTTTTTGGCCTAGAGAGAGAAAATATTCTAGAGAGAGATAATTCAACTTTTAGATATCTTTGGATGGAAAAATATCCCTTCTTATTAAAATAAATTCCCCCGATTCAGAAGTTCAAAAAAAATTCCTGAGGTGCATTAGAAATAAATTATAAAATGCACAAAAGACCTTAGCCTAAGGGTCCAGATTTTTTGAAAATTTTGGACTAAGGTTTCTATGGACCAATAGGATTAATCCAAATGTAGGGAGGAGATAAACTGAAGAATAAAAGAAACCCCCCCTCCCCCCCCCAAAAAATGAGTAAATGTTCACATAAGATGAAGAGTGGACTAAGGACCAAAGAAAATAGTTTAAAATTTTGATTTTTGATACCTTAAAGTGGGGATCTCCCCTCATGAAGGAGGCACCTTTTTTCTCGTCATTACCCCCTATTTTAAATCAATAAAATGAGATATTTCATCTCTCCTCTCTCCTATTTCAAAACTAGATCCAAAAAGTAAGCTGAACTGACCCAAAAATGGTCAAAAATTGACCAAATTGATCTGGAAAATTCTAGAATCAGTTTGCTTGGTTAGAGGCTCACTTTTTCCTATAAATAGAAGCCTCCCCCTTTGTGAAAACTCAATAGTGTTTATGCACTGTTACTCTGCTCCTGTCTTGGGCCATTTAACATTCAATTTCTTAATAATTCAATTGTTTTTGGCTTAATCCTCTCCAAAGCAATTGGTGGCCACTCTTGCTTCAAACAAGAGTAGAATCCTCAATCGCTCAAGCCAAAGGAAAGCTTACAACACCATGCAAGCTAAATTTTCTTACTTTTTAATTTTAAATCTATGGTTTTCTTGATTTTCTTGTTTTTGTTACCATATTATAGTAGTGATGTGTGTGAACACACTTAGGACCGCCGGGGCACTTTTTCCCTCACTAGGAGGTTTTTTCCCCCGTGCATTGTATATACGCCCATTATCTTCTAGGGCTTGTTATCTTTCATTTTTGGCACTCATAATACACTACTGTGTTGTGCTCAAGCTTCCTCATCTTCTTGAAGTTGTGTGTGCATTCCTGCAACCCTAATTCCAACAATTGGTATCAGAGCAGGCTTCCTCCTCCCGGGCAGCATCACCGGCACCTGCCGCTTCATCTCCTCTGATTGCGACGAGGTTTCACGAGCGTCTGCAGGTTAGTATATGCCGTGGGAGAGCCCGTAGGGCTAGTTCGTTTCAGAATTTTGATCTGAAGTCATTTCGCCCTCCGTTTTTGCATTCCAAGTATTGCGCAGGCAAAATCGTCCTACTGTGCAGATTTTCTGTCAAGATTAAAATCTGCAGGACAGGTGCCCATTCGTCTGTTTTGGGCTGTGCTACATAGCACAGGTCGATTTTATACAGGTTTACCTCTTACAGACAGCATTTATATCTAGTAGTACATTCATTGGCCATGGCTGACAACAATGATGTATTCCGCATGTTGGCTGCTGAGGATAAGTTGGATGGCACCAACTATCCATTGTGGGCATATATGATGCGACATGTATTGGTAGCAAAGGGGTTATGGAACATTGTGCAGGGTATTGATGCACGTCCTATTGTGGCTGGGAATGCTGCAAACACATCAGAAACAGGTACTGTTGATGATGGTGCAGGCACAAGTGCTGTAGCAGCTGTTCGAGAACCACCACTTTCAGCAGAGCAGATTCGTTGGGATGGTAGAGATGCGCAGGCTCATGCCTTGATTGCGCTGTCTGTCAAACGTACCATTATCCCACATATTCGCTCCTGCAGGACTTCTAAGGATGCTTGGGATGTACTTGCCACATTGTATCAGGCAAGAAATGAGGCTCGTGTTGCTTACCTCCGAAAACAGTTGGAGAGTGAGCATATGAACGAAGGTGATTCTATGGATAGCTTTTTGACAAAGATCAAGGATTTCAAAGAGCAGCTCATTTCTGCAGATGAAATCCTGTCAGACAGTTCACTTGTGCAGACTGTTTTGAATGGTCTACCAGATTCTTATCAGGGTTTTGCTTCCACTCTTCGCTTGATGATGAAAGGCAATCCCAATGCCTTATCATTTGAGGAGTTAGTTTCTGTTTTGCTGCAAGAAGACCAGTCAAGGCAAAACAGGAATATTATGCGTGTCGCAGATCAAGCTTTCGTTGCTAGTCAGAGAAGCGGGAAAGGTAAAGCTGGCTTTTCTTCTAGTAAGCACAAATCTGCAAATGCTGCGCAACCAAAGAAGGAAGACAAAGATGAGAAGAAGGGTGACAAACAGAAGACATTTTGCAAGTACTGTAAGGGAAATGATCATGTCATCAAAGCGTGTCCTAAGCTGGCTGCGAAAGAGGCTAAGAAGAAAGAGGCTGGTATGGCTGTTGCAGATGCCTCTCCTTCTAACAATGAATCTGCTAATGTTGTTCAAGATACAGAATGGGCATTCAATGCGCAGTGCAGTTATGACCCATCTTTGCATGACACATGTATGTCTGCAGTAGATTCAGATGTATGGTACTTTGACAGTGGTGCCACTAAGCATATCACCTCGCAGCGCAGTTTATTCACTTTCCTTGAGTCTGCTCCCACAGGGAATACTGTCACTTGTGCCAATAACTCCTCTTATCCCGTTAAAGGAGTTGGACAGATTGTGCTGAATGTTGCAAATTGCAACACCTTTACACTTTTTGATGCATTGTATGTGCCAGGGATCAAAAAGAATCTGCTGTCAGTCTCCGCATTTGCCAAAACAGGTTTGGTTGTAAAATTTGTGGATGACAGATGTACTGTTCATGATCTCTCTTGTGGTGACATCATTGTAGCATCTGGTTCACTATGTCGAGGGCTGTATAAGCTCAATATGGATGGCAAATGTGTAGAGGATTCAGCATGTGCTATTATGGATACGCAGGCTATTTCAAATGCAAAACTGTGGCATGCACGTTTTGGTCATCTGAATTTTGCAAGTTTGCTGCGCCTGCAGAAATCTGAAATGGTGTCTTCTTTGCCTAAGCTTGAGGCACCTGTCAAGCATGTTTGTGAGGGCTGCATATTGGGTAAAATGCAGCGTGCTTCCTTTCCCAAAGATGGATCAGTGAGAGCTGAACGCAGATTGCAGCTTGTTCACAGTGATGTTTGTGGTCCCATGCAAACTCCATCATTTGGAAACTACCTTTACTTCGTGACTTTCATTGATGATTTTACCAGGCATGCATGGGTATATCCTTTGAAGGCAAAGTCCGAAGTGTTTTTGTGCTTCAAACAGTTTTTGGTTATGGCTGAAAATGTGTCAGAAAGTAAGATGGGCACCCTCCGTTCAGATCGAGGGGGGGAGTATATGTCTTCAGAATTTAATGCATTTCTGGCTGAGCGTGGGATAAAACACCAATGTACAGTGCCGTATACACCACAGCAAAATGGTGTGGCTGAGAGAAAAAACAGGTCTCTCATGGAAATGGCAAGATGTATGGTTAAGAGTCAAAGTCTACCACATGGTTTTTGGCTTGAGGCTGTCATGTGTGCCACTTATGTACTAAACAGGTGTCCCACCAAAGCATTACAGGTTGTCACTCCATATGAGGCTTGGCATAGCCGCAAGCCATCTGTTGGCCATTTACGTGTTTTTGGTTGCCTGGCATATGCATTAGTGCCTGTGCAACATCGCAGAAAATTGGATGACAAAGCTGTCAAATGTATTTTTGTTGGATATAGTGCTGAGAGCAAAGGCTATCGTTTGTATCATCCACAGACAAAGCGCATTTTGGTTAGCCGTGATGTTGTATTTGTGGAAGATGCAGTTCAGCCCTTGGTTTCATGTACTAAGGAGACAGATATCAGCTCACGTGATGTCTATGATACATTGTTGCCTCTTTTCAGTGGTGCACAGTCAAGTGCAATACCTCATGAGGCAGTTTTTCAGCCTATGCAGGTTTTAAATGATGGCACAGATCAGTCTATATCTGATGCAGATGTGCATGATGCACTTGAGGATGAGAGACAAGAGATTGAGGGCTCTAGGAACATGCCTAGATGGCTGGTGCAGACTTTGCGTGACAGCAAGTTGGATGCCCCTTTGTCTAGTCGCACTCGTTCTGGCTCTCATGGTGCCTCTTATGCGTCAGATTGTTATGCATTGGCTGTTTCTAGTATGTGCGATGAAAGTGAGCCTGTTTCATTTGATGAGGCACAAAGTTCAGAAAATTGGATGGCTGCTATGCAAGCAGAATACGATGCTATTATGAAGAATAGTACATGGTCTTTATGTGACTTGCCCCCTGGCAAGAAGGCCATTGGCACTAAGTGGGTATACAAATTGAAGCGTAAGCCTGATGGCACAGTGGATCGCCATAAGGCTAGGCTTGTTGCAAAAGGTTATGCTCAAGAGAAGGGCATTGATTTTGATGAGACTTTTGCTCCCACATGTCGTATGACCACTGTTCGTAGCATCTGTGCATTAGCAGCTCATAATGGTTGGAATGTACATCAGCTGGACATAAAGACTGCGTTCTTAAATGGAGATTTGCATGAGGAGGTGTATGTATCGCAGCCTCGTGGTTTTGTTCAAAGAGGGCAGGAAAACAAAGTGTGCAGGTTAAAAAAGGCTTTATATGGTTTAAAGCAAGCTCCACGAGCTTGGTATGAAAAAATACATGCATATTTGACTGCACATGGGTTTCAGAATAGTCCAACAGAAAGCACTTTGTATGTTAAACGTGTGGATGGTGTACATCTAATCATTGCTCTCTATGTCGATGACATGCTGCTCACAGGACCAAATGAGAGTCATATTGATGATTTTAAGGCTGATTTGAATGCCTCTTTTGAGATGTCAGATTTGGGGCATTTGCATCATTATTTGGGGATACAATTTAAGCAGTGTGATGGAGGTATTGCTTTGTGTCAGACAAAGTATATTGAAACATTGTTGCGGAGATTTGGCCTTGAAGACTGCAAGCCTATTGCTACTCCAATGGAGACAGGTTTGAAGTTGAGTCTTCATGATGCTGGAGATCACTTTGATGTCACACTCTATCAGACAGCTGTTGGTTGCCTCATTTATGTATGCATTACGAGGCCAGACATTCAGTTTGCAGTCTCACAGGTGAGCAGATTTATGCATAGCCCAGGCATTAAGCATTGGCAGGCAGTGAAGCGTATCTTTCGCTATTTGAGTGGTACTCGGCATCTTGGGTTGTTTTATCCCAAGGGGGGATCATTGCCGCCAGATTTACATGTTTTTTCAGATTCTGACTGGGCTGGTTGTTATGACACACGCGTGTCCACGAGTGGTTTTTGCTTCATGCTTGGAAGCTCATGCATATCATGGTTGAGCAAGAAGCAGCCTACTGTGGCCACTTCTAGTTGTGAAGCTGAGTACAGGGCAGCTTTCACAGCTACGGTTGAGTGTGTGTGGCTCAGACGCCTTATGGCTGATTTGGGTGTTGGGCAGCCATCTGCCACCACCATCTTCACTGACAGTCAGAGCGCATTGGCAGTTGCGTGGAACCCAGTGTTCCATGCTCGTACGAAGCACATTGAGGTGCACTACCATTATGTCAGGGAGAGACTCTCTGCAGGAGAGATCAGTTTGGCTTATGTGCCAACACAGGATAACCTTGCAGACCTTTTCACAAAGGCTCTGCCTCGTGAGAAGTTCGAAGCTTTTCGCAAAGCTTTGGGCTTACTCCCTTTTGTGGATTCGTCCACATAGCTAGACACTTCCCTATACATGAGTGCTAGCTCTTGTTCACCGCATCACTCCAGGGGGGATTTGTTACCATATTATAGTAGTGATGTGTGTGAACACACTAGGACCGCCGGGGCACTTTTTCCCTCACTAGGAGGTTTTTTCCCCCGTGCATTGTATATACGCCCATTATCTTCTAGGGCTTGTTATCTTTCATTTTTGGCACTCATAATACACTACTGTGTTGTGCTCAAGCTTCCTCATCTTCTTGAAGTTGTGTGTGCATTCCTGCAACCCTAATTCCAACAGTTTTATAGTTGAGTGAAGTAAATTCTAATAAATTCTAATGCTATGCCTTGATGAAAAGGCCACCCCCTTCTCTTCTTTACAATTCAGCCTTTCTTAATTCTGGAAAGATTAGTTAAATGATTAATTAAATTTTTCTTATTGTTTACTCTCTTGATTACTGAAAATTGAGTAGATTAGAGTCCTATACATCTAGATTGGGTTAATTTAAGTTGAAATTAGAATGAAAAATGAGAAATGGTCAGCCATACAAAGGAGGTTATGGCAAAATTTTCTAGAATTTTATGGAAAAGAAAGTTTATTTTTTTGTTATTCCAAAAGAGTCACACAATCCATACTTTGTTGATGTTAGAAATGGGCTTGCTCAAGGATGTGATTTTGTCATGTCATTGAGCATTTCCTCATGATGCCATCTTGTTCTTTCTTCTTATAAAGCATTTCCACTATTAATGGATAGGGGAAAGCTTCCTAATAAGGCATCATCCTCTATCCTTCTTAATGGTGGGATAATCCATTGGCCAAGAAGTGGGTGATGTATTCACTCCATTTTGGTACGTGATCAATGTGGAATAAGGGAGCATCATGAAGATAATCTTTGTGAGACCCCCGCCCCCTCCGCGGTGCCCTCTCCGAGGATGTTGGCGGAAGCAGCGTCAGTCTCTCACGCGGGACAGGGATCCACACTCAGGGCCTCGTCCATGGATAACTGGACAAGAGACTAGCTTGGCAGTTCCTCCGAAACCGAGCCCGAAAAACTTCCCTCGCTGGGAAGGCACGGGTGATTCCTCCATGAAAAATCTTCTAACAGGAGAATTGATCCAACGAGTCAAAGTCTTAACTATTCAGACTGATCCGACTGAAAACCTGAAGTCACATGGTCAAATCAAAGAAGAGACTTGCACTTGGTCCATAGAATCACCGCTTTTTTCCTCCTTTAACGAGGCATAGCTCGCTGATTTCCTCCCAAAGAATAAGGGTCTTCCTAGGACTTAATCTAACTAACGTAACTAATCGTAACTTAATTGTATCACAGGAATCCCCTGATCCACTAGCCCATCCGGCCCATGGGTTAGCCAACCACTCGAGCCAACCACCCGACCACTGAATTGGTGGGATTCCTTTATAAAGATTTGGTTGGGTTTTTGCCCAGGTACCGAGGAAAAGAGTTCCCAGGTCCCCAGCCGACGATTCATGCAAAAATCAAGGTAGGCATACCACGTACACACCCAATATGAAATTGCCATTTATACAAATTCGACTGGCTTTAAAAACAATCCTTCAATAGAAATCATAATATTTTTGATCATCATTTTTCAAAATTTCGAGTCCATTGTATTACAAAAATGTATCCTGTGAACTCTCCGGTTAAAGACCAGCTAGCCAACCAACGAGATCCAGTATCAAATTTTGGTTCTCAAAAATCTTTCCTTTTTGTCCATCCAAAATCTTTCTCGACGTACGCATGGGTGTCCTAGCAACCGCGAGCCCGTGCATCGCCTGGTCATAACCCTCTAGGATCCTCCTTAGGTGTCCTAGCACTTCACTCAGGGACCGCTTCGTCGGTCTTCGCCCATCGTACACCGGAAGCACACCATTTTAACCATATCGAGGCTGGTCTCAAGACCAGGCTTTGCCGTGAGCAACGTCCCTTGACGACTCCCCGCCAGCTGTTCCAAACAAACCTCCTCTTAGAAAAACATAAGCCAAATGCTTCCTTCAGCATTCTGGCATAAAACAATCCTTTGAATGAAAAAACAGAGGTTCCAATGCAAGTGAAATTCAAGTTTGAGATCGGTTTCGACAACCCTTTTTCCATAATTTCGAGTTTCATAATAAGGATGCTTGATCTCTCATGAGGGTAATCTACCCATCATTTTGTCCATTTGTCCAACTAGATTCTTGGTGAGTTTGGTCAAGGAAAAACTAGATTAGCTTTGGTAGTCTATTCTTTGGATTTAGTAACTGGAATTGGTCTCACGAAGCTTTTGTCTGATTCAGATCGAGAGAAGGACAATCAGGTTTACTGTCCGTCCCTCACGTAGTCTAACCAATTTCATTTGGTTTAGTTCTACAAGGATTCCCTTCAACTAAACATCTAGATTTTGGGTAAATATCAATTTAGTGATTTCACTAATTAAATATCCAAAGATATTCCTTCTATCACAACCTTAATTCATGAGGTAGAATTATAGTGGAAATTCATCTTTTGACACTAAAATTTAATTCAAATCCATCTTTTCTTAAATATCATAAAAATTCTTCTTTTAACTAAAATATGAATACCTATTTTTTTGAATAAACTTGAAATTCTTCTTTTTCTCATTTCAATGAGTGCAATCCAATTATCATGGGAATTCCTCTTTTATCATAAATTAAATCCACTTAAAATTCTTCTTAAAAATTACATAAAAATATCCATTAATTCCATTAAGCTAAAAGTTTCACTTTTCTCATTTAAACATTTGAATTTCAATATGGTGGGAATTCCTCTTTCATCATTTAATCTTATCTATACAAAAAGATAAATTTAACTAAATTTTCTCTTAAAATTTAAATAAAAGTCTTCATTAATTTCTTTACACTAGGAATTACACTTTCCTCATTTAAATATTTGGATACCAATATAGTGGGAATTCCTCTTTCATCATTTAAAAATTTATCTATGCAAAAAGATAAATTTAACTAAATAAAAATTTAAATAAAAATCTTCATTAATTCCTTTACACTAGGAATTACACTTTCCTCATTTAAATATTTGGATTCCAATATAGTGGGAATTCCTCTTTCATCATTTAAAATTTATCTATGCAAAAAGATAAATTTAACTAAAATCCTTCTTTAGTTTTTAAATAAAATATACATTATTTTAGCATCACAAATTTTCTCTTACTTCATTGGAGTACATGGATTTCCATTGTCATGGGGGATTACTCTTTTAACATAAAAATGGATTACTGGAAATTTCTCTTTTTTGTAATTAACTATTTATGCATAAACATAAAAATTAATTTTCCATGATTATAATGAGAATCATTCAATTAATCTAGGATGATTAATCCTAGAATATGGTAGAAAGTCCTCTTTTCATAATATAAATGAAAATGATTTATGTGTTTATTTTTCAAAAATTTTACCGTAGCTCCGTTGTATTACTGATAATTCTCAAATAATTTGAAAGCATAAAGTTTAGTATTATTAATGTGATTAGAATAACCACTAGTTAGATCATTAATGTGATTAATGTGATTAGAATAACCACTAATTGGATCATTATCCAATTATGGATTAATTCTTAATTTAACATATATTAAATAGCATAAAAGTATTAAAAAGCTATTATTTTGGCCTCCAATTAAACAAGCATAGAAATTACTTTGAGATTAGAGAAATGCTTCATGAGAAGCTTCATTCGAATTGAGAATAGGTCATAGGAATGACCATTATTTGGGGGAGAGAGAGAAATGCAAACCATTATAAATTAGGCATAAATGGAAATTTATGTATTTCTTCATTAGAATACATTAAAGAACTTCAATAGTATTCAAAAGCCATTCAAATTAATGCTTCTCAAGCTTGAGAGGGGTTGAGAAGAGAAACATTTAGAGATTTAAGAAAAAGAAGACAATAATCCACACTTTATCTTCTAAATTACTTGATTCTTTGATCACAGTAGAGGCCCCCAACCAATCAATTGGTTTGGTATGTTGTTGGAGTCTCCAAGATTGAAGAGAGAGAGAAGCTCCAATCTCTTCAATTTGTAGAGGGTTTTTAGAGGATAATAGAAAATAAGCTTAAGATTTGGACCAGTTTGGCTCCCTTTTTTATTTGGTTTGATTTAGGAGAGAGGAGAGATAAAAAATATCCTATTATTTTTGAGTTTAAAACTCATCCACACATGTGAAATATGCGCCTCCTTGAAGGGCCCCCTTTTCCTTACCCATGTGTCAAAAATGAATGATTACTCTAAAATATCTCATTTTTTAAATTAATACTTCATAGTTTTTAACTAATAAATCTAGTAATTAGTCAACCCTTCATCTTATGTAGGCATTTACTCATTTTTGGATATTTTCTTTTATTCTTTGGATTTATCTTATCCCAACACTTGGATTAATCTTATTGGTCCATAGGAACCTTAGTCTAAAATTTTCAAAAAATCTTGACCCTTAGGATAAGGTCTTCTAAATCATTTTTAATTAATTCCATCTTGACCCTTAGGATAAGGTCTCGATGAGTTACATATGTTCATCCGTAAACCTATCAGGTGAACTGTATAAATCACCTAAAGGATGGAACTAATGCCAATAAAGGAAGAATCCAAAATTCCTTAGTCCAAATACAACAAGATAAACTCATTGAACTCTAAAGAAAGAGATTTCAACAAGTGAATATGCCGACGAGATTACCCTCATCAAAACATGTAGGCTATAGATAAAAGAAGTTTATCTAGAGAATGCCCACACTATAACTTCTAGTGAATTTAGAAAAATGAGATTGTCTTTGAATGTTGAGGTCAACATGCTAAGTGATGTAAGCAAAGCAACAATCTTGAGCCCAAATTGTCCCATAAGATAATATATGTGAGGGATCGCTAGCGTTCCATACCACCATGATACCACCCATACATACCTTACCAATTTGAAACTCCCTAGTATGCCGTCTAGAAAATATGAATAAAATCTTGTATAAAAGGAATAAAATGGCCTTATCTCAGACTTCCACATACTAAAACTTGTCTCTATATTCCTGAGACCACATCAAGGAATAACTCTTTCTGAGTGCATCATTAGAAAAGAAATTGAATTATTGGCGCCTTTCTAATGATAACTATCCAATAAACACACTAAAGCTAGGGTAGAAAAATAACTCACCTAGATACATAAACAACTAGGTATTCGAGTTGGAATATGTACAAGAGTACATTGAGGAACATAGCCCAAAATTATGTGCAAAACACGAAGGCAAATGCTACCTTCAAAGCACATGAAATTATCCAAAAGATCAAAAGATCCTTATAAAACCATGGATAAAAGCATAGAACCTCGAATCCATGAAAACCATAGTTGATCATAAAAATCAATGCATGCCATCTAATGGACATGAATCATGCCAAAACAAGCATTAAAATTGGTGGCCAACTCATCAATCCGACGTATATGAACGTGGTGTCGTTCAAAAAAAACTCCAAAGTAAGGAAGTGAAACACATGTGTGTAGCACTCAATAAAAAACCCTTAGACACACAAGTGATCTAGGCAAAACCTGATGAGTCCAATAAAACTTGGAAAATATCCAATAAAATCCACCAAAAGAAACAGATCAACTAACTCATGATAGAATTTGTTTTAGGCCTAAGAAATTAAGCACAGACCACACTTAAATAAGTGCAAAATAAATTATCATGGAAAAGTGTCAAAGGTGAAATACACTTTGAACGCAGATTCTAGCCATCATTGAAGAAATTAAGGATCATCTCCAAAAAGAATAGTGACATCGTTTAGAATTAATCCAAACAAAAATAACTACTAATATGAGGTACAATCATATTAATAATATGCAAATAACCCACATCTATCTAATGTCAGCACGAGAAAACATACTTCAACATTAAATAACCCTCGAAAATATTAAATTCTTGAGAAAAAGAATTATCATGATTTTTTTTTTAATTTTCCTAATTTTATAGGGCCTCAAAATACGATAACTTTGAATTCCACCAAACCTATCTTATGGCATTCCAAACCTATATTTTTCTAGAAAATTTTTAGCAATTAAATTTGCCAAAATACCATTGATATTTTTAAAAATACCAATCTCTAGGATTTCTAAAAATAATTTCTAAAAATTTCCTAATTTCTCATGAGAATCCCATCGTTCATGAAATTTTCAATTCCGCCCGACAATTCTCAAATCCAATGAAAATTTATAATTTTAATGGATTTTCTAAATTTTTGGGTCAAAAAACATATTTTTAAAAGAATTTGAATGGTCATGGGTGCCCGAATGAACACACCACATGCCAAACATGAATCCCACATTTTCCAAAAATTTAAAATAACCTTTGTCTAATTTTCCATTAATTTTCAAGATTTTTTTAAAATTTTAAATTTATCCTGAATGCATTTAGAATACGAACAGTCAAAAAAAATTTTCCCGGAATACGGAAAGCCAACAGTTTCGGAAAAATGAAAAGACAAAAAAAAATCGAAATGTGAAAAGTCAAAAGTTTCCAGAATTCGAAAGGTCAAAAGATTTTCCAGAAAACGGAAAGCTAAAGATTTTAAGTTTCAAAAAATTTTAGAGAATTTTTTTTCTCAAAATTCATATTTTCTCTTTTTTTTCTAGCTTTTTTCTAAGCTTTTTGAAAAGTTTTCAAAATCTTTTTTTAAATAAAAAAAACTCATTGTTTAAAATATTAAAAAGCTTTAATAAAGCCTTTTTAATCTTAAACTTTAAACTTATTAAAAAAACAAAATTTTTTTTGGGAGGGTGGCGATTTTCGCCCAGCGCATAGTAGCGCCCCCCCCCCCCGCCCCCCCCGGGTGTTGCGATGTGAGAGAGATGGAGAGGGAGGAGCTCTCTCCTCTCTCCTCTCTCCTCTCTTCCACTCACCTCATACTCCATTCTTCTCACTCTCTCCTCCTGTATTAATAGAGAGATTAATATTTGATTAACTTTTGATTAATCATAATTAAAAGTTAATTATGATTAAAAAGTAATCCACTTGTGCCTATTAAGAGGCGTTTAAACGGGCGGGAGAAAAATAGAAGGAAAATTCATAATTGAGAGGGGGAGAGAATCCCACGCACATGGGAGAGCATTCCATGCATCAATTGACTACCCCACTCTGCATTTTAGCAGAATTTTGGCAGAAAATCAAAAGAATATCTGCCGAAAACCCATAAAAAATACATTAAAAATATATTTTTAACCATAAAAATGCTCTAAAAATTTCTAAAAAATTAGAAATATTTTCTAAAAATTGTACAAATTCAGGGAATCCATTCTACCAAAAATACCCACAATAAAATATGTGGTAGTTTGGTAAAAATTTCCATTAATAATTATTTTAAACCATAAAAAATAGAAAAAAATAGCATTAAACTCACGAAATTCCCTCGCAATGTCGATTCATCCATTGAATGGTAGCACCACTTATTCCAACTACCATATTGATGATCCACGTGCAAATCATCAACACAAATCAACAAAATAATATTTTTATTTAGTAAATATTAAAATTTACTTCAAAAAATGCCAAAAAAATTACAATAAGAAAAATTAACAACAATTAACTAGAGATTGCTCTGGTACGAGCTTGAGGGCTTGGAGGCTTATGCTATGGTCTCTTGTGTAGAGGTCCATATCTACTCATCTACCATTTCACACTTTAGCTACATGCTATTGGATTGGAGTTATACCTCTTGATGGTATGGGACATCAAGGTAGAGGTATGATTAGAGGTATGATGTATTTCATTTATTATTCATGTGTGCATCCCTTGGGCTCGGGGGTGGTTGGGTGGTTGAGTTTATGCCTGATTTATGCATGTTTATGCATAACAATTATCTAGAGAGATCTTAGGGTTTTAACAGTGGTATCAGAGCAATCTCTATTTAATTGTTGTTTATTTTTTTTAGTAAATTTTAATATTTACTAATAAAAATATTATTTTATTGATTTATGTTTATGAATTGCACGTGGATCATCAATATGGTGATTGGAACGTGTGTAACTACAATTCAATGGACGAATCGACGTTGCGGGGAAATTTCGTGAGTTAATGCTATTTTTTTCTATTTTTATGGTTAAAATCAAACATTAATGGAATTTTTTACAAAAATACCATATTGTTTATGGTGGATATTTTTGATAGAATGGATTCCCTGAATTTCTAGAATTTTTAGAAATTTTTTCTATTTTTAAAGGATTTTTTTGAGCATTTTTATGATTAAAAATATATTTTTATACATTTTTGTGGGTTTTTTCCACGGGAATGCGATCAAATTTCTGTCAATTTTCTACTGAAATTCAGTAGGGGACAGCGTGTTGATGCATGAGATGCTCTCCCGTGTGCGTGGGACTCTCTCCGTCTCTCAAATCTGATTTTTCCTTCTTTTTCCGTGAAATTTCTCTTAAAAAGGAATTTTTTAAATTAAACATTAATCATAATTAATGATTATGATTAAAAGTTTAATTAATCACCTTAATGAAAGATTATGTTAATCTCTGATTAACAGAGAAGGGAGGAGGAAAGAGAATGGAAGGAGGAGGAGGGAGAGGAAAGAGGGGAGAAGAAGGAGAGGAGGGAGAGAATACTCCCTCCCTCTCTCCCTCTCAGGTTTCTGCGCACAGGCGCGCGCGCGCGCGCGCGGGGGGGTGCTGCAGCAGTCGGGCGAAAAAAAAATGCCCCCCTTAGAAAAAATCAAAAATTACAAAAGCTTATTAAAGCTTTTATTTATTTTTTAATTTTTTAAAAAAAGCTTTTTGATAATATTTCAGAAAAACCTTGAAAAAAGCATGGAAAATACTGAAAAATATGGGATTTGAGGAAAAAAATCTCTGAAAATTTCTTCTTGAAATTTTTTGGCTTTTCATCTTCCGGAAAACCTTTGGCTTTCCATTTTCCCGAAACCTTTTGGCTTTCCGAATTCCGAAAAAAACTTTTGACCTTCCGTATTCCGAAAACTTTTGACCTTTCACATTCCGATTTTTTTTTGTCTTTTCATTTTCCCAAAACTTTTGGCTTTCCGTATTCTGGGAAAACCGTTGGAATTCTGAATTTTTTTGACCGTTCGTATTCTAAATGCATTCAAGGTAATTTAAAAATTTCAAAAAATTCTTGAAATTAGTGAAAAATTAGACAAAGGTTATTTTAATTTTCAAGAAAATGTGGGGTTGGTGTTTGGCATGTGGTGTGTCCATTCGGGCGCCCATGACCATTCAAATTCCGTTAAAAAAAATATTTTTTGATCCAAAAAATTAGAAAAATCCATTAAAATTGTAAATTTTCATTGGATTAGAGAATTGTCAGGCGGAATTGGAAATTTCGTGAACGATGGGATTCTCAGGAAAAATTAAGAATATTTTGAAATTATTTGTAGAAATCCTAAAAATTGGTATTTTTAAATATCAATGGTATTTTGGCAAATTCAATTGCTAAAAATTTTCTAGAAAAATGCAGGTTTGGAATGCCATAAGATAGGTTTGGTGGAATTCAGAATTATTATATTTTTAGGCCCCAAAAAATTAGGGAAAATTAGAAAAAAATCATGATAATTTTTTTTTCTCAAGAATTTAATATTTTCAAGGGTTATTTAATGTTGAAGTACGTTTTCTCGTGCTGACATTAGATAGATGCAGGTTATTCGCATATTATTAATATGATTATATCTCGTATTAATGGATATTTATGTTTGGATTAATTCTAAACGATATATTCATGATTTTTTACCATTGTTTAGCCATTCTTTTTGGATATGTTCCTTAATTTCTTTTGATGGCTATAATTTACGTTCAAAGGTTGTTTCCTTTGACACTTTTCCATGATAATTTATTTTGCACTTATTTAAGTGTGGATTGTGCTTAATTTCTTAAGCCTAAGACAAATTCTATCATGGGTTAGTTGATCGGTTTGTTTTGGTAGATTTTTATTGGATGTTTTCCAAGTTTTATATGGACTCATCAGGTTCTACCTAGATCACTTATGTCTAGGGTTTTCTTATTGAGTGCTACACACATGTGTTTCACTTTCTTACTTTGGAGTTTTATTTGAACAACACAACGTTCATATACTCCGGATTGATGAGTTGGCCACCAATTTTAATGCTTTTTTTGGCATGATTTATGTCCATTAGATGGTATGTATTGATTTTTACGATCAACTATGGTCTTTATGGATTCGAGGAGCTTCTATGCTTTTATCCATGGTTTTATAAGGATCTTTTGATCTTTTGAATAATTACATATGCTTTGAAGGTAGCATTTGCCTTCGTTTTTTGCACGTAATTTTGGAGTATATTTTTTGTACTCTTGCATATTCCAACTCGGATACCTAGTTGCTTATATATCTAGGTGAGTTATTTTGCTTATATATCTAGGTGAGTTATTTTTCTACCCTAAATTTATTGTGTTTTGGGTAGTTATCATTAGAAAGGCGCCAATAATTCAATTTCTTTTCTAATGATGTACTCAGAAGGAGTTATTCCTTGATGTAGTCTCAAGTATATAAAGACAAGTTTTAGTATGTGAAAGTCTAGATAAGGCCATTTTATTCCTTTTATACAGGATTTTATTCATATTTTCCTAGACGGCATACTAGGGAGTTTCAAATTGTTAAGGTATGTATGGGTGGTATCATGGTGGTATGGGACGCTAGTGATCCCTCACATATATTCTCTTATGGGATAATTTGGGCTCAAGATTGTTGCTTTGCCTACATCACTTAGCATGTTAACCTCAACATTCAAAGACAATCTTATTTTCTAAATTCACTAGAAGTTATATTGTGGGCATTCTCTAGATAAATTTCTTTTATCTATAGCCTGCATGTTTTGATGAGGAAAATTTCATTGACATTTTCACTTGTTGAAATCTCTTTCTTTAGAGTTCAAACAAGTTTATCTTGTTGTGTTCGGATAAGAAAATTTAGATTCTTTCTTTGTTGGCATTTCTTTCTCTAGTTTCGTACTTTAGATGATTTATATAGTCAACCTAATTATTACGGATGGACATATGTGACTCATCGAGACGCTGATGACTCTTTATGTTGATATGGGTAACTCAAGACATCGATTATTCCATATGCAGATGTGGGTATGTCGGGGCACCGATGAATCCTTGGTTTCTGCTGTTATAATGCCATGTTTTCCTACTTTATTCCGAATGGTTTACAACGAGGAAGCTACTATTGGAATTAGGGTTGCAGGAAAGCACACAAAGCTTGGAGAAGAAGAAGCAAGAATGCACACAACACAAAGTGTATTAGATTGTGTCAATGTACAAAGATAAGTTAGCCCTAGAATGATGGGCGTATATACAAGCCAGGGGAAAAAACCTCCTAAAGAGGGAAAAAGTGCCCCGGCGGTCCTAAGTGTGTTCACACACATCACTGCCTATGTATATGGCAACAAATCCCCCCTGGGAGTGATGGTGTGAACGAGAGCTGGCACTCATGTATAGGGGAGTGCCATGCCCGAAGTAGATCAATCCACAAAGGGGAGCAAGCCCAAAGCTTTGCGGAAAGCTTCGAACTTCTCACGAGGAAGCGCCTTTGTGAAAAGATCGGCGAGGTTGTCCTGTGTTGGCACATAGGCCAAGCTGATCTCTCCTGCTGCTGAGAGTCTCTCCCTGACATAGTGATAATGCACCTCAATGTGCTTTGTGCGAGCATGAAAAACTGGGTTTCTCGCAACTGCCAATGCGCTCTGACTGTCAGTGTAGATAGAGGTGGCAGACTCCTGTCCAACACCCAAATCAGCCATAAGCCGTCTGAGCCACACACACTCAACCGTAGTTGTGAAAGCTGCCCTGTACTCAGCTTCACAACTAGAAGTGGCCACAGTAGGTTGCTTCTTGCTCAACCAAGATATGCATGAGCTACCGAGCATGAAACAAAAACCACTTGTGTGGACACTCTTGTGTCATAGCAACCAGCCCAATCTGAGTCCGAAAAAGCATGTAAATCTGGTGGCAACGATCCCCCTTGGGATAAAACAACCCAAGATATATGGTGCCACTCAAGTAGCGAAAGATGCATTTAACTGCCTTCCAATGCTGAGACCCTGGGCTATGCATAAACCTGCTCACCTATCAGACTGCAAACTGAATGTCCGGCCTCGTAATGCATACATAAATGAGGCAACCAACAGCTGTCTGATAGAGTGTGACATCAAAGTGATCTCCAGCATCATGAAGACTCAACTTCAAACTTGTCTCCATTGGAGTAGCAATAGGCTTGCAGTCTTCAAGGCCAAATCTCCGCAACAATGTCTCAATATACTTTGTCTGACACAAAGCAATACCTCCATCACACTGCTTAAATTGTATCCCCAAATAATGATGCAAATGCCCCAAATCTGACATCTCAAAAGAGGCATTCAAATCAGCCTTAAAATCAGCAATATGACTCTCATTTGGTCCTGTGAGCAGCATGTCATCGACATAGAGAGCAATGATTAGATATACACCATCCACACGTTTAACATACTAAGTGCTTTCTGTTGGACTATTCTAAAACCCATGTGCAGTCAAATATGCATGTATCTTTTCATACCAAGCTCGTGGAGCTTGCTTTAAACCATATAAAGCCTTTTTCAACCTGCACACTTTGTTTTCCTGCCCTCTTTGAACAAAACCACGAGGCTGCGATACATACACCTCCTCATGCAAATCTCCATTCAAGAATGTAGTCTTTATGTCCAACTGATGTACATTCCAACCATTATGAGCTGCCAATGCACAAATGCTACGAATGGTAGTCATACGACAAGTGGGAGCAAAGGTCTCATCAAAATCAATGCCCTTTTCTTGAGCATAACCCTTTGCAACAAGTCTAGCCTTATAGCGATCAACACTGCCATCTGGATTTCTTTTCAACTTAAAAACCCACTTACATCCAATGGCCTTTTTACCAATAGGCAAATCACACAAAGACCATGTACCATTCTTGATTATAGCATCATATTCACTTTGCATTGTAGCCAACCAATTTTTTGAATTTTGTGCCTCATCAAATGAAAGAGGTTCTTCCTCTTCACACATACTAGACACAGCCAAAGCATAACAATCTGATGCATAAGAGGCATGCTGAAAACCTGAACAAGTACGACTAGTCATAGGTGCATCAATCTTACTATCACGCAAGGTTTGCACCAGCCATTTAGGCATACCTCTAGCCTGCTCATTTTCAGCCCTATCCTCATGAATTACATCTTGTAAATCTGCATCAGAAATAGGCTGATCTATGATATCGTTTGAAATCTGCATAGGCTGAATATTTACCTCATTAGGACTTACATTTGAATTCCCACCTGTAAATAGAGGCAACAATGTATCAAATACATCCCGTGAGCTCACACCTGTCTCTTTGGTACATGATAACAAAGGCTGCACAGCATCTTCCACAAAAACAACATCTCAACTAATCAAGATATGCTTTGACTGTGGATGATACAATCTGTAACCCTTGCTCTCATCACTATAACCAACAAAAATGCATTTGACAGCCTTATCATCCAATTTTCTGCGTTGTTGCACAGGCACTAAAGCATAGGCCAAGCAACCAAAGACACGTAAGTGACCAATAGAAGGCTTCCTGCCATGCCAAGCTTCGTATGGAGTAATAGACTGCAAGGCCTTAGTGGGACACCTGTTGAGTACATATGCAGCACACATGACAGAGCCTCAAGCCAAAACGCATGTGGCAAAGCTTGGCTCTTGACCATACATCGTGCCATCTCCATAAGTGACCTGTTTTTCCTCTCAGCAACACCATTTTGCTGAGGAGTATACGGCACTGTACATTGGTGTTTTATCCCACGACTAGCCAGAAATGCATCAAACTCTTTAGACATGTACTCCCCCCCTCGATCAGAACGGAGGGTGCCCACAGTACAATTGGATACATTTTCAACCATAAGAAAAAACTGTTTGAAGCACAAAAACACTTCGGACTTTGCCTTTAGTGGATATACCCATGCATGCCTTGAGTAATCATCAATGAAAGTCACGAAGTACAAGTGTTTACCAAATGATGGAGTTTGCATAGGCCCACATACATCACTATGTACAAGCTGCAATTTGCGAGTGGCCCGCACAGAACCATCCTTTGGAAATGCAGAACGCTGCATTTTGCCCAAAATACAGCCTTCACAAACATGTTTCAATGGTGCCTCAAGAGGGGGCAATGAAGCAACCATATCAAATTTTTGCAAACGCAGCAAACTAGCAAAGTTCAGATGACCAAAACGAGCATGCCATAGTTTTGCATCTGAAACTGCCTTTTCATCAGAAACTGCATTTGCTGAATCTTCCACGCACTTGTCATAAGAATTGAGCCTATACAGCCCACGAAACAAGGTGCCAGATACAATAATCGTATCACCAGAAGTCAAATCATGAACAGTACATCTGTCATCCACAAATTTGACTACAAGTCCAAGTCTAGCAAGCGCAGAGACAGATAATAGATTCTTCTTTATCCCTGGCACATACAAAGCATTTGAAAGTGTGAAAGTGCTGCCATTTGCAGCAGTAAGCATAATTTTACCAATGCCCTTCACTGGGTAAGAAGCATTATTGGCACATGTGACAGTATTCCCATTAGGGACAGCCTCAAGAGAAGTGAACATATCACGATGCGAGGTAATGTGCTTTGTAGCACCACTGTCAAAATACCAAACATGAGAGTCAACAGAAACTGCCAAACATGCATCATGTACAGATGGGTCATACTGGCAATACACGCTAAACGCCCATTCTGTATCCTGCACAACATTTGCAGAATCTGCATTTATAGAAGCATCCGCTATTGTGGCTGCATTTGACTCTTTCTTCTTTGCCTCTTTAGCCTTTAGCTTAGGGTAATTCTTAATGACATGATCATTTGCCTTACAATAGTTGCACCTGGTCTTTTTCTTGCCTTTATCAAGAGCCTTCTCAGACTTATTGTTGCTACCTGTGGAAGGAGAAGAAGTTGCAGACCTACTAATAGAGGAGAAGAAACAGTGGAAGGGGTTGCCTTACCACTTCTTCTCTGCTGCTGGGCAGCAATAAATGCTTGATCAACTGCACGCTACCTGGCCCTGTTTTGCCTGGACTGCGCTTCTTGCAAGAGCTTGTTGACTAAAGTATCATACTTGACAGCATCAGGTTTGTCCTCATTAAGAAGTCTCCACGTGGAAGCAAAAGTCTGATATGTCTCAGGTAAAGCATCAAGAACAATCTGCACAAGAGAATGATCAAGAATAATCTCACCTGCAGAAATCAACTGTTCTTTGAGATTTTTAATCTCAGCAAGAAAAACATTCATGTCATCATCTTCTTGCATAATCTTCAGTTCTAGCTCTTTAGACAGGTAAGCAATTTTTACCTCGTTACGACCTGCATACAAACCAGCTAGAATATCCCAAGCCTGTTTTGCTGTTTTAGCTGAACGAATATGTGGGGTGATGTTACGTTTGACAGAAAGTGCAATCAAGGCATGAGCCTGTGCATCTTTACCATCCCAACGAGCTTGTTCAGCAGTGGGTAAAACAGCAGCAACAGTAGAGCTGCTAGAACCTGCAACATCCTCAACAGATCCTACATCCACAGAACCTGGACGTACATCCGTACCCTGCACAATGTTCCACACTCCTTTTGCAACCAAAACATGCTGCATCATGTATGCCCAAAGTGGGTAGTTGCTGTCTCCATCCAGTTTGTCTTCAGCAGACAACATGCGAAATACATCATTGCTGTTATCAGCCATGGCCACTGACTGAAACTGATGCAAAAGCTACCTGTAATGAAGCAAAGACTGAACAGAAGACAACTTGTGCTATGTAGCACGGTCCACAATAGAACATGTATGCCTGTTTTGCAGAAAACTGCACTGTCGAAATTTCTGCAGAAAATGACGAAAACACCTGTGCAGAACTTGAAATGCAAAAACGGAGCCCGAAACGACCTCAGATGCAAATTCTGAGAACGCCAAGCCCTTCAAGCTTATTTGCAGAGTATAGGGACCTGCAAGCACCCGTGAAAACTCACCTCAATCGGAGAACGTGAGTCGGAGGGTACTGGCGGCGTAGCCTTGGGAGCCGATGCCTGCTCTGATACCAATTGTTGGAATTAGGGTTGCAGGAAAGCACACAAAGCTTGGAGAAGAAGAAGCAAGAATGCACACAACACAAAGTGTATTAGATTGTGTCAATGTACAAAGATAAGTTAGCCCTAGAATGATGGGCGTATATACAAGCTGGGGGAAAAAACCTCCTAAAGAGGGAAAAAGTGCCCCGGCGGTCCTAAGTGTGTTCACACACATCACTGCCTATGTATATGGCAACAGCTACTTTGAATGTGAATTGCTCTGATCATCCGTAGTAGTCTGATGGGCAAACAGAGTGTATGAATTAGATTATAGTGTATATGCTTCGTGCATATGTCTCTAGAAAATCATCATATTGGAAAAAATATCTTCCAATGATGGAATTTTTCTATAACAGTTCTAAATTTACGCGGCTATTATTTTTAAGTACGTGCATACTTATGTATGGGTATTAACCCAGGGCACCTATTGATGTCGGTCTTAAGGACATCGAGCTTGATGCATCGATGGATTTCTTGCATGATATGTAGGAAATGCTGACCGAAGCTCGGGATTCTATCAGGAGTGCTCATGATAGGGCACGGTTTTATGCTGATAGGGGACGCTCATCTTGGTCTTTTGAACCAGGAGCGTTGGTTTATTTTAATGTTCCTAAAGATTCTCAGACTTTGTCAATGGGAAAATGCTCAAATTTATCTCCTAGATATTGTGGTCCATTTTCGATTTATACATCGGATTGGCACGGTTGTGTTTGAACTTAAAACTACCTACACATGTTAGAGTTCATCCAGTCTTTCATATCAATAGGTTGAAAGGGAAAGTGGGAGGTGAGGATAACACAGTTACTCCTCAAGAACTCGTTGAAGTCGATTATTTATCCTATGTTCCACACATGAACCTGACAAGGTACTTGAATTCAGGGAAAGGAAACTTTGTAGTTAACTAATCCCTGAGGTTAAAATTAGGTGGAAAGATAGGGAAATTGAGGATTCGACTTGGGAGTCGGTTGAGATTGTTCAGCGCAGTTCTCCTTCTTTTCATTGCAAGAGTGCAATGTTTTGAGAGAGGGAAAGTATGTTATATGTACATTATATGTGCTATGTTATATACACATTATGTGTGCATATACTAGGAGGCTAACCCACATTAGGCTTGTGAGCATGGGAGCATGGGAACAAGCTCTAGTGGAGCATGGGTTAGGACTAACCTTAAGGGTTAAGGTTAGGGTCAGGCATCCAAGGGTCACACATGAGGAATGGAAAGTCAAGAGTCACTTGAGGGCCCTCCTATATAATAGGGACATGGGGCACACTCAAGGGGGCTTGGGGGCTTGGAGCTTGAGGGCTTGGAGGCTTATGCTATGGTCTCTTGTGTAGAGGTCCATATCTACTCATCTACCATGTCACACTTTAGCTACATGCTATTGGATTGGAGTTATACCTCTTGATGGTATGGGACATCAAGGTAGAGGTATGATGTATTTCATTATTATTCATGTGTGCATCCCTTGGGCTCGGGGGTGGTCGGGTGGTTGAGTTTATGCCTGATTTATGCATGTTTATGCATAACAATTATCTAGAGAGATCTTAGGGTTTTAACAATGGTACCTGTTAAAACCCTAAGATCTCTCTAGATAATTGTTATGCATAAACATGCATAAATCAGGCATAAACTCATCCACCCGACCACCCCCGAGCCCAAGGGATGCACACATGAATAATAATGAAATACATTATACCTTTACCTTAATGTCCCATACCATCAAGAGGTATAACTCTAATCCAATAGCATGTAGCTATAGTGTGAAATGGTAGGTGAGTAGTTATGATCTTCTACCAAGGGGGCCTTCTCTTATTTCAATTGGGCAAGTGATTATGAGACATGATAATACGCATCTAAAAACTACTTCTTGGTAGCTCATGTGTCTCTTGGTTAAGCAAGAAGCAAACAACTCATGTATCTCTTGGCTAAGTGAGAAGTAACCAACTATGGCAACCTCGTCCTATGAATTTGAATAGAGAGTAGAATTCATTGTGATAGTTAAATATCTATGATTAAGAAGATTAATATAGGATCTTTCTATCTTAACAAACACCCCTACTCTAATTCTTCACTAAAAAATCAAAGTGCAATGGTAGTAGCCAATAGTCTTTTATGCTAGGACCATTGAAGTGCACTACCATTATGTCGAAGAGAGAGACTCCATGCAGGTGAAATCAATCTGATCTATTGTACTATGTGTGATAAAGTGGTAGCACTTTTCTTCACTAAAGCCTTATCACGTGAAAAGTTTGAGGCCTTCCATAAAACTTTGGGACTTATCCCTTTTAAAGACTACAATGAGGCCATGTATTTAAGCCATGGGCATTTTTGTCCCACTGGGTTTTTTTCCCCATGGACATCTAGGTGTGAATGGTTAGCTAGTATACAAGCAACCTTATCCATTTTTTTAGCATTCCTGCTCATTTATACTTTCTCCTTTATACTTGTGTAGAGAGCTTCATCTCTCTCCCCTTTTGAGCTAGCCATTCTCTCTCACACTCTAAGGCCTTGTGTTCTTGTCATTGAACATTGTGTGTGTGTGAGTTCATCTCCATTCTAAGCTAGCATTAGACTCATGTCCCTTCTCAATAAACCATGAGCAAAATTCCTTATTCAAATCAATATTCAAGAGGGTATTCTTAACTAATGTATAGTTCAATCGTGATGCACTTCCAATGCAATAATACATCTAATTGTAGTCATATGAGACGTGGGTACAAAAATCATCACAGGGGGTTTACCATTTTTCTCATTGTGGTCACTCTTTCATTGGATGCCCCGACTTGTACCGTAGGTCTTTGGATCCTTTTATGTCCGATGATCCTATGGATACAATCGCAAATGCCGTCGTGCAAGCATTCCTCCTCCGTTGTGTCCCCCCCAACGACTAAGTCAACAATCTCTTCCCAACTAACACCATAGATTTAAGCTGTGCCTAAATCCACTAGGGTTTGTCACATCATACTCCTAGTCCTTTTTAAGAAGAGGTTGGTCCAAAACTTGCATATTTAGTTTTTTCATTGAGGTATATGCGATATTATTGCTTATGTCTAGGGTGTCGGACACTAGTTGTGTGGTCATGGCTTGGGACTAGCTTTGGGTATACTCAGTTGTTTGGGCCACTAATCGCTATTATGCCAATTGTAAAGTCTCTTCTTCTTTGTCTCTAGCAGCTTTGATTAGTACCTCTACTTCTTGCACTTCTTCTAATGTCTTGCTGCTGTCAGGCATAAGCACTTGTGCAGCACAGGGGGTGGGTCAAAATGGTGCATGGATAGGGATATCAACGTGAGCGCTCCCTGCTTGTAACCTATGCCCTTGTCCTAAGCATAACCCTTTGTAACAAGCCTTACCTTATAGTGATCATCATCAACTTTATGCTTAAGCTTATAAACCCACTTCGTAGTACCAATGGTCTTTTACCACTACAAGCCTTGCCTTGTAGTGGTCATCACATTAGCTTTTTCTTAAGCTTATAAACCCACTTTGTACTAATGCCCTTTTTACCATAAGGAAAATCTACAAAATAATAAGTGTCATTTTTTATAATTGATTTATACTCATCCCTATGTGGCTTGCATCCAATGGTCATTTTTATGTGCTTCCTCAAAGGAGACATGTTCCTCTTCCTTGCATATACTGGCAATGAGAGCATGATCCACAAAAGAATAAGATGGATGATGAGAACCTACACGTGTCCTCTTGTAAGGTAAAAGAGTAGCTAATTTTCTATTCCCCAGTGTTTGTACCAACCATTTTGGTATACTCTTGGGGATGCCTATATGGCTTCCCTTTCCACATTCACGACCATTGCATCATTCATAATTGCCCCATCAATAGGCTGATTTGTGGGCCAAAATTTGAGCTAATTTTCAACTAGTATGGGCTTATATATAGCACCTTATTGAGCATTCATTTTCTCCACATATGGCTATCCGGCATTATGCAAAGGTAGGAGTGTATCAACGATGTCATGTGAGTATATATTTTACTATTTTGTACATAAAAGAATGGACTGAACTGAGTTCTCAACAAAGACAACATCTCTACTCACCAAAATCTGCCTTGTGGCTGGATAACAAAGTCTACACCCTTTAATTTTTGAGTTGTATCATCCCATAAAAATGCACTTTAAATTTATTTTATTGCCTTATCATCCAACTTATTCCATTGTTACTCAAGCACAACCAAAAAAATACAAATGAGCTAGAGAGGGATTCCTTCCATTCCAAGCTTCATATAAGAGGTAATTATGCAAGGCCTTGGTGGGGCATTTGTTTAGGGCATAAATGGCACACATATTTTGATCCAACCAAAAAATATAAGGCAAATCTTGGCCTTTAACTATACACCATGCCATCTCCATCAAAGATCTATTCTTTATTTTTTTAGCCACACCATTTTGCTAAGGTGTGTAATGCACCATGCATTAATGTTTTATGCCTCTTTCAGCCATACATACATAAAATTCCTTTGATATATACTCCCCCTACAAACACATTTTTAATCATAGAAATAAAGTTTCTAAATTGAATGGAAAAAACTTTGACTTTGGCTTCATATGGATACACCTAGGTGTGCCTAGAGTGGTCATCCTCAATAAAAGTCACAAAATAGAGGTATCCTCCAATCGATGGTATCTTCATAAGACCACATAGATCACTATGTATAAGCTATAACTTTTTGATAAACCTTACTGATCCACCTTTCAAGAATGATGCCATTGCATCTTGCCCAAAATGTTCCCCTCACATACATGTTTAAAATGGGTCTCAAGCTTTGGCAAATTTGACACCATCTCTTACCTTTTAAGGTGCAACAAATTGCCAAATTCAAGTGACCAAAGTGGGCATGCCATAACTCTATGTTACTCATATCATGTGTGTGGTAGTAATTAAATAAGCATTATGTGCCAATCTTTCATACATGTCCAACCTGTAAAGCCCATGGCTTGGAGTACCAGATACCATAATGATATCTCCATCACTCTGATCATGAACTGTACAACCTCTATACACCTATGATCAATAAATCTGACCACTAATGGGCAGAGACTAGACTTTTGTGAGAATGATTATGTCACCATTGGTAGCTATGAGTACAACCTTACTAACTTCTTTTACTCGCCATGAGAAATTGTTGCACATGTGACTGTGAGCACGGGTAGTTTGGGGTAAACTTTTAGGGTTTTGTGGTGAGCTCAGTTGGATTGGTTGTAGACAAGTTGATCTTATGGAGGAGTTCTCATAAACGCCTAAAGAAAGCTCTGCGTCATGCATGAATCTTTCTTCTTTTCCTTCTCCAGTATTTTTTTGCATTCATTAATTTAATGGCATGGCTTCCGTCAATAGTTGCATTTTCCTTTCTTCTTAGGCTTATTACCTCCCTTCTTAGCATCCTTGCCGTAGACTAGGTTGAATTGCCTTCGCTTATAGCCACCCTTAAAAAAAGCTTTTCCTTTACCTTTTTAAATGGAAGCGAATGCTTGATCTCCCATATGCATTCTACTTCAATTTTGTCAAGATTTCTCTTTTTGTAAGAGCACTACAACCAACTCATCAAATTTAAGGGAATTAAGGTAACCCTTTATCATGACCCAACATGTGGATGCAAAATCCTGTTATGAATCTGGTAAAACTATGAGAATAATAGACACCAATGAATTATCCAGATATGCCTCATCAATACATTCCTACTCTTTGAGATCTTTGATCCTTGTGAGAAACTCATCCATTAAGTCTACCTCATCTATATGATTGGACTCTAACTACTTATCTAAGTAAGCCACTTGCACCTCATTACGCATATGGTAAACCACATCAAGTGCATCCCAAGCCTGCTTGGTAGTTTTACATGAGCAAATATGTATAATAATTCTCCTCTTCATAAAGGTGCTACCAATACATGTGTCGGTGCATCCCTACCATCCCACATGGCTTGTCGATGTGGGAGGTATGGAAGTAGATATGGAAGGAGATACCACCATTACATATAAACTCGTATCACCATCCAAAGTACCTATATTATCCTACACTGGTGAGGTAGAGCATGCCTAAATGCCAATAATAACATTCTAAATACCTTTGATAACCAATACATGACACATCATATAGGACCATAATGGAGTTGGTCTCATCAAAAGCTTACCCTCAATGGTGACCGATTGCATCCCAAATATATCAATGCTTGCCATTTTAGCCTATAAATAATGAGAATCTTTAAATGCAAATATCCCAACAACCTATAGGTAATGTCAATGCATGAATGCAACCAAGCTGGCTACCTGATGATGAAGAAACCTACAAAAAGTAAGAGTATAAAGTGTGGAATTGTTACTAGCATGGATGTAAAAGTTGATGACAAAGAGAAGTTGTTGATGATGAGCTTGAAGATGCGCAAAGGTGAGCCTATATGTACACCAATATCTGTAGTGTAGAAAACCTAAAATCAAACAAAGGTAGTTCAAATTGACACTCCCCTAGAATGTCTACGCAAAACTTATAGCATGCAAATGAGCCTTGAAACTACAACTTGGACGAGCGCCCGTAAATGGTGTGACAGAATATTTATGGCGATTCCTGCTTCAAGAGCATGTGGTAACAAGATAGACTAAACTCCTAAGTGATGTACTTCATGGATATATTATGAGAGTAGTCATTGTAATAGCATTAGGCCTGAGCCTAAAGTGCCCGGTGAGTGTGAGCACTTATGGCCATGTATATAAGTGAATTTCATTCATAATACAACATACTCTCCCACTTGCTCTTGCTAATCCTCTTGCTAATCTCTCTCCCTAATGCATGCAAGTGAGTGT
Organism: Cibotium barometz; assembly: GCF_041138505.1. NCBI lineage: Eukaryota > Viridiplantae > Streptophyta > Polypodiopsida > Cyatheales > Cibotiaceae > Cibotium > Cibotium barometz. The sequence continues at coordinate 13,084,590 of NC_141056.1, read as the reverse complement.
GTGAGTGAAGTGAGGTGAGAGGAGGGACGAGGACCCATAGTGCAACGCGATAGTGTGACAATGCTCACGAGAGACGCGGTGGAATTGCTTCTCAAGGAGTTGTAGAGCTTGGAGACTTCAAGGGTTACGAGCTCGGCCATTGGAAAGATCCTCACGACAGTTGCGGTTCACTAGGTTATCTCTTTTTGGATGTGTTTCAAGAAGGGTTAGGGTGAGCCATAACATTTTTGGCACCGCTGTCGGGGAGCCATCCCTTGGCTTTTTTTCATCATTTTGCCTCTAATTTACACATCACCCATTGCCCATTATCATGATTAATGGTTTCCCATGAAAAATATGTGAATTGATGGTGATTTGTGTGAGATTTGGAGTAGAATACCTCTCTTTTTTGTTTTTGAAAAGAATGCTTTTTGCTTAATTTTTCAGAGTAATTTGTTGTTTTTGTGGGTTTTCATGTTCTTAGGGCTTGCACATAGTTTGTATTAGGCTTAGTTTGCATCCATTGCATCAAACAATGCAAGAGAATGCAATTTTTAGTGAATGTTAGCTCTCTTTAGTGTTAAACATAGAACTAAGATCATTAATTTTAGTTTAATTGTGTGTTTGTTGTTGAAATTATTTGGATTAGAGTGTTAGCAAGCATTAGGAGATGGCTTAATCTTTAAAAAAAATCTTAAAACCATAAAAAAATCCTTGAATTTAACTAATTTCTCTTGATGGACTGGTTTTTGTCATTAAGGGTGATTAATCTTATTCAAGAGGCCAAAAAATTAGAAAATGTGTTAATTGGAGTCTAAATGGATCATAGTAGTCGAAATTGGTGTTTTTGACTATTTTGAGAGTATTTAGATGCATCAAAACACCTAATCACATCAATTTTTCATCAATTGAAGAAATTTGACTCTCTTTGTTTAATTTTACCTTAAAAGAGGAGACCATAATTAAGAGTCTAATTAATTCCCTATTTTAGATTAATTTATATAATTATTGATGCACAAAGATTAGCATTCCCTTGCTCTATCCAATGACGTGTTCAATTGTGTGAATTAGTTAAGGATTAGTGGTTAATTAGAGTCCTTGATTAGTGTAAAAGAGGAAAAGATTAATGAAAGGATTAATCTTAGATTGATTCTTAATCACTGTTTTACATAACTCATTAAGACTAATGAGCATTCAATGAGTAGATGCTCATGAATTGTCAAAATTATCCATTTTGGGGGTCATTTATGAGGGGTGTCATTAGATAAGGTTTTTTTTAATTCCCACTTACCTTTTTGGGAAAATGCTCATACCCCTTTTCTTTTAAAATTCAAAAAATATTCCCCCCCAAAAAGGAAAATTCGTATTTCCCACTAGACTCCCAAAAAAAAAAGCTCGGCCGTGAAAAAAAAATCTAGCATGTAAATTTCGGTCGTAAAAAAAATTTCAACTGTGAAAAAAATTTTGGTGTAAAAGTCTGGCCATGAAAATATGTCTGGCCGTGAAAAAAAGTCCGGCCATGAAAAGGTAGACGTTAAAAAAATGGAATTTAATATTCTGTGAAGTCCGGTTTCACGGCGTGAACCATTTTCTACAATTTCAAGAAACTAGAGTTCACGCACCCAAAATAATAATAATAATAATAAAATTTAATTTAATATTTCATGAAGTCCAGTTCACGGCGTGAACCATTTTGTGCAATTTCACGAAACTAGAGTTCACGTGTTCAAAAAAAAATCAAATTTTATAAAACTCGTGAAGTCCATCAGCAAAAAAAAGAGACTTTGGAAAACACCCCTGTTTGGAGGCCCGTATCTCCTAAACCGTATATCCGATGAAGGAACTCTAGAGCTCATCGAAAAGTTGACATCGAGCTCTTCAACTTTGGACTCAGTCGTCCAAAGTCAAAATCGACCATTTTGGCCTCCGACGAGCAGCCTCAAAATTCAACCCGAAAATCGAGACAAAAAACTGTTGGAATTAGGGTTGCAGGAAAGCACACAAAGCTTAGAGAAGAAGAAGAAAGAATGCACACAACACAAAGTGTATTAGATTGTGTCAATGTACAAAAGATAAGTTAGCCCTAGAATGATGGGCGTATATACAAGCCGGGGGAAAAAACCTCCTAAAGAGGGAAAAAGTGCCCCGGCGGTCCTAAGTGTGTTCACACATCACTGCCTATGTATATGGCAACAAATCCCCCCTGGGAGTGATGGTGTGAACGAGAGCTGGCACTCATGTATAGGGGAGTGCCATGCCCGAAGTAGATCAATCCACAAAGGAGAGCAAGCCCAAAGCTTTACGGAAAGCTTCGAACTTCTCACGAGGAAGCGCCTTTGTGAAAAGATCGGCGAGGTTGTCCTGTGTTGGCACATAGGCCAAGCTGATCTCTCCTGCTGAGAGTCTCTCCCTGACATAGTGATAATGCACCTCAATGTGCTTTGTGCGAGCATGAAAAACTGGGTTTCTCGCAACTGCCAATGCACTCTGACTGTCAGTGTAGATAGAGGTGGCAAACACCCAAATCAGCCATAAGCCGTCTGAGCCACACACACTCAACCATAGCTGTGAAAGCTGCCCTGTACTCAGCTTCACAACTAGAAGTGGCCACAGTAGGTTGCTTCTTGCTCAACCAAGATATGCATGAGCTACCGAGCATGAAACAAAAACCACTTGTGGACACTCTTGTGTCATAATAACCAGCCCAATCTGAGTCCGAAAAAGCATGTAAATCTGGCGGCAATGATCCCCCCTTGGGATAAAACAACCCAAGATGTATGGTGCCACTCAAGTAGCGAAAGATGTGTTTAACTGCCTTCCAATGCTGAGACCCTAGGCTATGCATAAACCTACTCACCTGTGAGACTACAAACTGAATGTCTGGCCTCGTAATGCATACATAAATGAGGCAACCAACAGCTGTCTGATAGAGTGTGACATCAAAGTGATCTCCAGCATCATGAAGACTCAACTTCAAACCTGTCTAGCAATAGGCTTGCAGTCTTCAAGGCCAAATCTCCACAACAATGTCTCAATATACTTTGTCTGACACAAAGCAATACCTCCATCACACTGCTTAAATTGTATCCCCAAATAATGATGCAAATGCCCCAAATCTGACATCTCAAAAGAGGCATTCAAATCAGCCTTAAAATTAGCAATATGACTCTCATTTGGTCCTATGAGCAGCATGTCATCGACATAGAGAGCAATGATTAGATGTACACCATCCACACGTTTAACATACAAAGTGCTTTCTATTGGACTATTCTGAAACCCATGTGTAGTCAAATATGCATGTATCTTTTCATACCAAGCTCGTGGAGCTTGCTTTAAACCATATAAAGCCTTTTTCAACCTGCACACTTTGTTTTCCTGCCCTCTTTGAACAAAACCACGAGGCTGCGATACATACACCTCCTCATGCAAATCTCCATTCAAGAACGTAGTCTTTATGTCCAGCTGATGTACATTCCAACCATTATGAGCTGCCAATGCACAAATGCTACGAATGGTAGTCATACGACAAGTGGGAGCAAAGGTCTCATCAAAATCAATGCCCTTTTCTTGAGCATAACCCTTTGCAACAAGTCTAGCCTTATAGCGATCAACACTGCCATCTAGCTTTCGTTTCAACTTAAAAACCCACTTACATCCAATGGCCTTTTTACCAATAGGCAAATCACACAAAGACCATGTACCATTCTTCATTATAGCATCATATTCACTTTGCATTGCAGCCAACCAATTTTCTGAATTTTGTGCCTCATCAAATGAAAGAGGTTCTTCTTCTTCACACATACTAGACACAGCCAAAGCATAACAATCTAATGTATAAGAGGCATGCTGAAAACCTGAACGAGTACGACTAGTCATAGGTGCATCAATCTTACTATCACGCAAGGTTTGCACCAGCCATTTAGGCATACCTCTAGCCTGCTCATTTTCAGCCCTATCCTCATGAATTACACCCTGTAAATCTGCATCAGAAATAGGCTGATCTATGATGTCGTTTGAAATTTGCATAGGCTGAATATTTGCCTCATTAGGACTTACATTTGAATTCCCACCTGTAAAGAGAGGCAACAATGTATCAAATACATCCCGTGAGCTCACACCTGTCTCTTTGGTACATGATAACAAAGGCTGCACAGCATCTTCCACAAAAACAACATCTCGACTAATCAAGATACGCTTTGACTGCAGATGATACAATCTGTAACCCTTGCTCTCAGCACTGTAACCAACAAAAATGCATTTGACAGCCTTATCATCCAATTTTTTGCGTTGTTGCACAGGCACTAAAGCATAGGCCAAGCAACCAAAGACACGTAAGTGACCAATAGAAGGCTTCCTACCATGCCAAGCTTCGTATGGAGTAATAGACTGCAAGGCCTTAGTGGGACACCTGTTGAGTACATATGCAGCACACATGATAGCCTCAAGCCAAAATGCATGTGGTAAAGCTTGGCTCTTGACCATACATCGTGCCATCTCCATAAGTGACCTGTTTTTCCTCTCAGCAACACCATTTTGCTGAGTACATATGCAGCACACATGACAGCCTCAAGCCAAAATGCATGTGGCAAAGCTTGGCTCTTGACCATACATCGTGCCATCTCCATAAGTGACCTGTTTTTCCTCTCAGCAACACCATTTTGCTGAGGGGTATACGGCACTGTACATTGGTGTTTTATCCCACGACTAGCCAGAAATGCATCAAACTCTTTAGACATGTACTCCCCCCCTCGATCAGAACGGAGGGTGCCCACAGTACAACTGGATACATTTTCAACCATAAGAAAAAACTGTTTGAAGCACAAAAACACTTCGGACTTTGCCTTTAGTGGATATACCCATGCATGCCTTGAGTAATCATCAATGAAAGTCACGAAGTACAAGTGTTTACCAAATGATGGAGTTTGCATAGGCCCACATACATCACTATGTACAAGCTGCAATTTGCGAGTGGCCCGCACAGAACCATCCTTTGGAAATGCAGAACGCTGCATTTTGCCCAAAATACAGCCTTCACAAACATGTTTCAATGGTGCCTCAAGAGGGGGCAATGAAGCAACCATATCAAATTTCTGCAAACGCAGCAAACTAGCAAAGTTCAGATGACCAAAACGAGCATGCCATAGTTTTGCATCTGAAACTGCCTTTTCATCAGAAACTGCATTTGCTGAATCTTCCACGCACTTGTCATAAGAATTGAGCCTATACAGCCCACGAAACAAGGTGCCAGATACAATAATCGTATCACCAGAAGTCAAATCATGAACAGTACATCTGTCATCCACAAATTTGACTACAAGTCCAAGTCTAGCAAGCGCAGAGACAGATAATAGATTCTTCTTTATCCCTGGCACATACAAAGCATTTGAAAGTGTGAAAGTGCTGCCATTTGCAGCAGTAAGCATAATTTTACCAATGCCCTTCACTGGGTAAGAAGCATTATTGGCACATGTGACAGTATTCCCATTAGGGACAGCCTCAAGAGAAGTGAACATATCACGATGCGAGGTAATGTGCTTTGTAGCACCACTGTCAAAATACCAAACATGAGAGTCAACAGAAAGTGCCAAACATGCATCATGTACAAATGGGTTATACTGGCAATACACACTGTTACATTTCCGTAACGCCGCTCTACGGGCGTTACCACAAGAGGGGACGGCCTCTGGCTCGGCCTCTGGCTCACCACCCAGCCATAGAGGAAGAATGAGGATTGCCCCTCATCCCCCAAGCTATATAGTGTGTGGCCTGTCGTCCACACTAGCCTGGCCGCCCATGACTCCGCATGGGCGTCCTCTCCCACTGAACCCCAGACATGGCCATCCGGTCTGCCGTCGGTCACACATGCATTACAGCCTACGTGACATTACCCCCCCCTTAAGAAGAGTTTTCGTCCTCGAAAACAAACTGGGGAAACCTTTTGGAAATTGCACTACGGCGTTCCCAGGTTGCTATTCCTCATCCCTATCTGTCCATTTAACAAGTACCTCCTTGTACACTTTATGTCGGGTTTGTTTGTGACGATACTATAGAATCTTTTCAGATTCATGTGGTATCTTTGGTGGCTCTATCAAGTCCACTAAATCTCTGGAGAAACTGCGTTCTCTAATTCGTGAACTGATTTCTTCAGTTTACTGACATGGAAGACAGGATGGACTTGAGAACTCTCCGGTAACTCAAGTTTATATGCTACGTCCCCAATCTTCTTAAGGATTTTAAAAGGACCACAATACCTCGGAGAAAGTCTACCACACTTTCCCGTTTTCATGGTTTCTGACTGCGCAGGAACCTTGAGGATTACAAAGTCACCTTCTGCAAAGATCACCTTTCTTCGTCCTTTATCCGCATAAGTTTTAGCGTGATCCTGAGCGCTACGAATGCTCTCACGTGCGGCTCTGAGCATATCATTCATATCTTCAAGGAAATCCTTGACAGATTGAATCTTCTCCTTTTCTAGGCCTACAACCATCGGAGATCTCGACTGGAATCCATACATTAACATGAATGGTGTAAATCCAGTCGTCGCGCTGAAAGCTTGGAGCTGTTATAAGCAAACTCCAATATGGGCAAATATTCTTCCCAATTTGATTGCTTCTTATCAACATAAGAATGCAATATATCCTCTAGAATTTGGTTAACTCTTTCAGTGTGACCATCAGACTCCGGATGATCTGCCGTACTCATACTCAGAGTAGTATCCAACTTTTTGAAGATTTCCCTCCAAAAATGACTGTTGAACTTTCTATCTCTATTCGACACTATATCTGCGGGCAGGCCATATAGCTTGTAGAGATGTTCAATAAAGAGTTTTGCCAACTCTGACGTTTTTACAGTTTTCTTCGTGGTAATAAACTTTGCCAGTTTGTAGTAGTTGTCCACTACTACCCACACCGAGTCATTCCCTCGACTCGTCTTGGGTAAATCGGTAATGAAATCCATGGAAATGCTTTCCCATTTCCCTTGAGGAATCTCCAGCGGATGGAGTAGTCCTCCAACCTTAAGACGTTTTGTTTATTGACCTGGCACTTACTGCATTTCAGCACATAAGTTTGGACGTTCTTAAACAAACTAGGCCAATAAAACTGTCTTTTTACTAGTGCATAGGTCTTCTGAATCCCAGGGTGACCCGCACTTGGACTATCAAAACTATACCCCGAAGTCTCGGCTAGTCTCTTCGGACTAACTCTCGCTTCGCTACCCGCCGCACCTACGGCCAGTCTCTCCGGACTAGCATTACGTGCCGGCGAGGAAGGTGGGCGAGGCTGTGAGAAAGTGCGTACGCGTACAGCGCGCCAGACCTCTGTAAAGACAGGATCATGCTCACACAAGCCATGATTTGGTATTTCAACCAAAACCCCAAGGCAAATTTCATGCCTTGATTTTGCATCATGTCATTAGCACAGAAGCTAATGTACTGGAGAGCACTCTAGTAGTGCAAGTTCTTAGACTATGCTACTAGATATTTGTAGACTACGCTACCATGTTGCTTCACCAACTTGTTAAAACTTCTCCTTGGAAAGCTCTACGGCCATAGGAGAAATAAACTAGAGTCAATCTAATCATGCATCACAAGGATTAGTTCCAAAGTTGAGAGATACTTCCTCTCAGAGTAACATCTTTGCACAAGCATAAGCTCTAGAATCTTGTTGAGTTTCTAACTACCATCAATCTACGGATGGTTAAACTCCACTCCAACTCAGAGTAAATGTAACTTTTGAAGATTTCCCTTCAAATATAACAATCAAACTCCTATCTCTTATGCCATACTATATATGCGGGGACCATATAGTATGTGGAGATGTTTGATAAAGATTTTGCACCACTACGGGTCTCTGGAGTTACATCCAATCACTTACAACTCTTTGTTGCTATTACCAGACACATCCTTTCAAGTATTGTCTGGACTCACACAACTATTCCAGTTTATGTGATATTTGAGGATATCTCTCAAGAAAGGTTTTTGTCCTCAAAAACTCTACTCTCAAGCGGACTACGCGCTAGTGTCATAGGTCCAAGAACAAATCTAGATCGTGTTTAATATCATATGTTATATTCTTGAGTCCTTCCAAGAAACTTTTAAACATCTTGCAATGAAGATGTGGTATAGTGTCTACGCACATATGGTGGTACTATTGATAAATTGCTTTGCAACAGATCAGTGGTTTTACACTTGTAACAAAGTGCTTCATTGTTGCATATTATCACCCTTCATAAGCGGTTACACACTTATGAATCATTTGGGTGGGTTGTACCATCTATTAAGAAAAATTCCAAACTACTAATAACCACATTATCAATCCACAGATAATGACTGAGCTTGCTGCGAAGCCATAGGTTGCTAGATAATTGATGGTAATTACACAAGCCCAATGTCTCATTACATCATACATTCAATATAAATGCAAACATCACAGTACTTCGTGATGATGAACTTAGGAATTTCATCCTATCCCTGTTTGTTGTTGGTATGAAGTATAACTATGAGAACATTATTTGCTGCCTCCTCATTATAGCGGCAAAGCTACCTACCCATCACAGGTGGCAATCTCTACCAAGCTATAACCAATGACAAGCAAATAAACGAGTACTCTTGTAAGAACTTCATAACCATATCTCACACCAAACTCCATCACTACGGATTAAATGCCAGGGCTTGCAAAATTGAATGTTATCTGATAGGTAGAGGGGATCATCAAACTACGGATGACCTCGACAACTCAGTAGGACTAGTGATGTGTAACTTTTAAGTTACTCCACTCTCCTTGCTTATTCCATACCATCGAACAAATCGGTCCCTTGATTTGAGCAACGTCAACATATTTATGAGTACCTCGATACTCATGTATTGTGGTTCGGTAATTTAAAATGTTGATCTAGAGTATCTTTCACTCGAGGATCTTAATTTTATTAGCAGCTATGTATTAGTAGTGAGTAACTACGTACCCACTATCATCACACTAGTATCTCCATACTAGTAGTGAGTAACTATGTACCCACTATCATCACACTAGTAGCTCCATACTAGTCTGTGAGTAACTCCGTACCCAATGGCATACCTCCCCCGAGTGGGAGTACCATATACAGCCATCTATAACAAGATGCTTAAGTCACTTGCTGTGCTAAGAAGTGACTACACAAATTGACCCCTCCATTGCACATTGCAGTACAATTTCTGGTATTACAACACGAATTTTTGGACGTCCTTATCATAGAGGTCAACTTAAAAACTAGTGCATAGGTCTTGTGGAGTCTCGGCTGACCTAACCACACCACTGGTGACTTCCTACAAAAAATGTGGCGCCGAAGTCACCACCTATGTACTTTAACTCCGTAAAGTACATGGTCTTCATCTATCATCTATGGAAAGTTGTAAAACATTCCTGCGATGGATTTTTATCACCCTAAAATTATTGTGCACTATTTTAGTGTGAAGAGCTTTTTTCCTGGGTACCATGGTTCACCCCAAGCTCATCTGTTGCTAAATTCTCCGATTTAACAAAAGATATGTCTGCCTCCGAACACTCCAGTTCAGCCCCAGACTTTGAGTTTACTTCTTAATACTCCGGTTAAGTCAAAACTCACCAGATACAGTAGGATTTACCACTAAGCTCTCCGGCTTAGCCTCCTATCCTAACTCAGCCCGAGTTTATGTACACTTCATATGTCGGATCCGATACTAACAACAACCAGGCTCATCTGGAGTGAGATACTACTCACTATTGCCATGTAAACCTTATTAAATCCTAGAAATGCTCCACTCATTTCCCAGGGGTCATACGACTTATAGGGTTTACACACACATGAATTTTGTAAGCAAAATAGCCTGTCGTGCAATATTACAATTGCTTATGTAGGAAAGTAATATATTTCCCAAATTCATATGGTAGCAACTAAAATGTGCTCACAAACGCACACTTATGTTGAACATAGGCAAGACTACACTTGCAAAATGCTATAGGGCGTCCCCCATGCATAAAATTGTCCAACCAACTAGTCTTACTGCTAACCTCTAGATTTAGATCACTCCGGAACTAAATCACTCTATTAGCACTAGCACACCATCATGGTCTTGCTACCTAGAGCTTTTCCGAACTCTGTATAACTGGGTTTTATCCCAACTTATGGCTATATTTGGTAATTTTCAAAGTTCAAATTTTATCTTGCACACTTTATCACTACAGACAAGTGTACATACAGACCTGCCAAAGAGTCAAGTTACATGCACAAGCCTTGGCATCCCATTCCACCAAGACTACAATCGATTCCGTGAGAATTTGATGTCCCATACCATCAAATTACCACCAAACCAATTGATGTGACATATAAAAAGGCTCTTTCCCCCCTCGAAAGATCACCACAAACTCTCGAGCAGTGGGATGTCAACGCATGGCAATATAAGAAGAGAAAACCATGCTAGTAAGTTTAAGAACAGTTCTCTTCGTCGATTAACTTCTATAAGGGCATTGAGCATTACATCTCAAGACTATACCCCTTCAGATTTACCTTTGATTTCTACAAATCTATCCTAAATCTGGTATTATTATCTATGCGTATGCTAATCCCTCATATTAGTACTCCTAGATAAACCATTCAGTTGAGTACTCTAGCAGCACTACTAGCCCCTTTATCCCAAGTAATACACACCTTAGGGATTACTTTTACCAGGCAATCACGTGACTAAATCAAACTAGTCACCACTCTCTAGGCCCAAGTAGTGACACTATTTTGTTACTTTTAACAAGGGCCAGCTTGCCTCTACGGGCCAAGGCCTTTTATTGCTACAAACAGTAAGCAACTTGTTTGGACACGAGGCATAACCACATCAAGACTACGCTTGTACATGGTTCTCATTTGCCAAAGTTTATCACAATCTTCGAGCATCTGTTAAAAGATTGTGAAGGGTTATGAGCACTACGGCTCAATTAGGCTTACCTTGATTTCTCGTGATAAGCACTCCGTCTAATTTGGGCACAACTTATGCCATTGCCGGTCTTCTTAGCCCAAGTAAACACACCGCGTATAGGCAAACGTTGCATTGCCATCCTCCTCCACACGCCCGCCGTAGCCGCCTGGCGTTGATGGTCGCGCAGGTTATTTCATTTGGGTGGCTACGCCATATTCATTCAACCAATTTCACGCAGACCCAAACATTTTACATTGCTACAGCCAAGCGTGGGGATGTTGTTCGTGTCTTCGCCTGCTACTGCGGGTCAGTGCTCTTCAGTGAGGTAGGGGGCTGCTGTTCGCCCCTTCAAGGCGGATTCCCCAGTCAGCGCAAGTCTCCATGGGCTCTGCGCCCCCCCCTTTCCACATAGCTTCAACGCATCTTTGGCAGACATTCAACGCATAAATTTTCAATCGTATAGACGAAAACGAAAATTGCTTACCTCCATTGCTTGCTGTGTGTGACGAGGAGAGAGAGAGAGAGAGAGAGAGAGAGTTCTTCCCCTCCATTCTTCCATGGCCGCCTCTCTCCACACCCTCCATTCGAAAGTAAGGATAAGGAGACGAATGGTCGAAAACCATCGAGTGGTCACGCGCGGGCTCTGACAATCCCATCGACCACGCTCTGATACCAGTGTTACATTCCCGTAACGCCGGGTGTTACCACCCACAAGAGGGGACGGCCTCTGGCTCACCACCCAGCCATAGAGGAAGAATGAGGATTGCCCCTCATCTCACCACCCAAGCTATATAGTGTGTGGCCTGCCGTCCACACTAGCCTGGCCGCCACACTAGCCTGGCCGCCCATGACTCCGCATGGGCGTCCTCTCCCACTGAACCCCGGACATGGCCATCCGGTCTACCGTCGGTCACAGGCATTACAGCCTATGTGACACACGCTAAACGCCCATTCTGTATCCTGCACAACATTTGCAGAATCTGCATTTGTAGAAGCATCCGCTATTGTGGCTGCATTTGATTCTTTCTTCTTTGCCTCTTTAGCCTTTAGCTTAGGGCAATTCTTAATGACATGATCATTTGCCTTACAATAGTTGCACCTGGTCTTTTTCTTGCCTTTATCAAGAGCCTTCTCAGACTTATTGTTGCTACTTGTGGAAGGAGAAGAAGTTGCAGACCTACTAATAGGAGAAGAAACAGTGGAAGGGGCTGCCTTACCACTTCTTCTCTGCTGCTGGGCAGCAATAAATGCTTGATCAACTGCACGCTGCCTGGCCCTGTTTTGCCTGGACTACGCTTCTTGTTACAAGAGCTTGTTGACTAAAGTATCATACTTGACAGCATCAGTCTCCACGTGGAAGCAAAAGTCTGATATGTCTCAGGTAAAGCATCAAGAACAGTCTGCACAAGAGAATGATCAGGAATAATCTCACCTGCAGAAATCAACTGTTCTTTGAGATCTTTAATCTCAGCAAGAAAAACATTCATGTCATCATCTTCTTGCATAATCTTCAATTCTAGCTCTTTACGCAGGTAAGCGATTTTTGCCTCGTTACGACTTGCATACAAACCAGCTAGAATATCCCAAGCTTGTTTTGCTGTTTTAGCTGAACGAATATGTGGGGTGATGTTACGTTTGACAGAAAGTGCAATCAAGACATGAGCCTGCACATCTTTACCATCCCAACGAGCTTGTTCAGCAGAGGGTAAAACAGCAGCAACAGTAGAGCTGCTAGAACCTGTAACATCCTCAACAGATCCTACATCCACAGAACCTGGACGTACATCCATACCCTGCACAATGTTCCACACTCCTTTTGCAACCAAAACATGCTGCATCATGTATGCCCAAAGTGGGTAGTTGCTGCCTGCAGACAACATGCGAAATACATCATTGCTGTTAGCCATGGCCACTGACTGAAACTGATGCAAAAGCTACCTGTAAAATGAAGCAAAGACTGAACAGAAAACAACTCGTGCTATGTAGCACGGTCCACAATAGAATACGTATGCCTGTTTTGCAGAAAACTGCACTGTCGAAATTTCTGTAAAAAATGACGAAAACACCTGTGCAGAACTTGAAATGCAAAAACGGAGCCCGAAACGACCTCAGATGCGATTTCTGAGAACGCAAAATCCTACGGGGTTTTTTGCAGAGTATAGGGATCTGAAAGCGCTCGTGAAAACTCACCTCAATCGGAGAACGTGAGTCGGAGGGTGCTGGCGGCGTAGCCCTGGGAGCCAATGCCTGCTCTGATACCAGTTGTTGGAATTAGGGTTGCAGGAAAGCACACAAAGCTTGGAGAAGAAGAAGCAAGAATGCACACAACACAAAGTGTATTAGATTGTGTCAATGTACAAAAGATAAGTTAGCCCTAGAATGATGGGCGTATATACAAGCCGGGGGAAAAAACCTCCTAAAGAGGAAAAAAGTGCCCCGGCGGTCCTAAGTGTGTTCACACATCACTGCCTATGTATATAGCAACAAAAACAGCCCAGAAACCACAAAAAATCGTAAAAAACAGCGCGAAAATGACAACAAGCCATATTCAGGCTACTTTTTGAAGGTCTAAACGACAAAATCACGGATGAATGAGGGAAACAAAGTTGTAGTACTGCAAAAATACTACAACTCCCTTATACAAAGGTTTTCAAAATTCCTTTTGGAACACCCTCAAAATTCCTTTTGGAACACCCTCAAAAACGTGTTGCGAAACAAGAAAAAAATTCTCAGAATTTTTTTTCGTCTTGAGACAGTGATGGAAAATAGGTTTTAGGGCCTCCTCTTCCATCTAGGAAGTTCCTAGCATACACTTTTTTTGAAAAAATATATTTGTCGTTCACGTGCGTATAGCGCCTAAGCTAATTAGGGCAAATGGATACCCATTTGATCCAATGAAGAGTACACCAAGCCTCTTGAGGCTGTAACGGGTTGTGGGAAAGTATACAAAGTTTTTTTTTTTTAATGATTCCTCATTAAGAAGCATTTAGGCACTCTGACATGGCCACGATAGAGGGATTGCCAGGGATCACACAAGGACAACCCAATGGGCTGACATCTTCGAGCCATTGAGATCTATGCCACAAATTCACCTCCCAATGCCATTGGCCATGCCTATAACAAGCGTGTCATTAGGTTTTACACCCCCTATCATTTCGATCCCACCAGGCTTTGCCCCCTTGCCTAACATTCCCACAAATCCTATAAGTTCTAACCCTTTTCTGGATGCCCACACCTTGGACATACTGTGACTAGTAGTCTAGGAAGGGGGGTGGCCCAAGGACTCACTGAGTCTCTTCCAACAAGAGCACTCACATACGGCCTCAGTGAATCATATAGAAATACGACCGTACAAATTTCTAAAATTATGGGCAAATATGACGGAACAACAGACCCTATTCAATTCATTCAAATGTTTGAACAGAGATGTGAAGCCTTTGGAAATCCCAACTGCCCCACTAAGGTACATGTGTTGAATTTATGCTTAGAGGGAAAAGCTAGTCGATGGTTCATTACATTGATGTCGGTGATCAAGGCCAACTTCAAAACCTTGAAATCAACCTTTATACATGGCTTTTCCAGACAAGGTGATCAGTGGAGTGCAGTTATAGAACTCTATTTAATTGAGCATCAACCAAATGAATCCATTAGAGATTTTATCCTTAGGATAAAACTCTTGGACTCACGTTATGAGTCATAGAAAAAATTAAACGATGTTTAATTGAAGGAGCAAAACCTTCTAAAACCAAGAAAAACAAAGGACAACAAATTGTCGAAACCAAGGTCCAATTAAAAGACAGGGAAAAGTAGTCTGTAAGGACATAAACCCAAAAGGGGATATAACCACTAAAGAGCCAAAAGCTATACATGATGTAGAAGCATCCACCTTAAAGACCACCACACAAACCTCAACACCCATATGTGCGACACAGGATACCAAAACCCAAAAGAAAATTCAATCTCGTTGCATGGGTAAACATAATGAAAAACTGACAAACCAAAGAAAGTCAGAGAATGAAACAAGTTCTAGTACATCACTATATGAGGATGAAACAAGTTCTTACCCTTCGCTCAGTGCACCACATAAACCAATCAAGAAACTAGAACCCACCCAACCACTCCAAATGGATAATTATGATCACATGATATATGCGAAACGCAAAAGGTGAATCATTGTATTCAATAGATGAATCCATGCAAACAGTCACCTTGAACACTCCTACAAGCAATGTAAAATTGCTATTACGGGAGGAAGAGACCTTGCAAGTGCTGGAACTTCCAAAATATCTTACTGAAAATATCCCTAGGATTTTGGTGGGATTGAAAATTTCAAATAAAATCACCATAGCTCAAGCACAGCTTTATCCAATATGAGAACACAATCTCATGACCCTCGAGCTATGGGATTTGTTAGGTCAACCAACACTCACGGCACATCTTGAAAGGATTACCTTTACACAAGACTTGAAAGGATTACCTTTACACAAGACTTGAACATGCCATGTTTGGGGTATTTTGAGCATACAATGTATATTGAAACTAACCCCCTTATTTGCAAGTTTTTTTGTGGTTGAGTATGTGTTGGAAGAATGGGACATAAATGGACTATTGTTGCCCAAGCACCACTGTGCTTTGCTAGCAATAGAGTCATCATGATGGTCAACGGTAAAAAGTTGACAATACCATACTGCAAGGAAGAGGATCCAACTTTAATGGATTTCTATGATGCTAAACACAAAAGGATACAAGCCTCTTCTACAAAAGCCCCCTCTACACAATGACCTACCATCTGCATCACGAGACTCTACTCCTTCAACCCCATCCTCACCTACGAAGTTCGATGCCAAAACCTCGCATCAACAGCTATTCCTTCCCAGAGCCAAACCATCTATCTCTAACAAGGAAATCAAAGAGGAAAGACCCCGGAACCTATGCATCTTCATCGACAAACCTCACCAAAGGAGACAACCACATGCTCAAAGGCCTCCTCATCGATAGCCACTCCACAAAAGAGACTCTAACCTCATCATCATCAACAATGCCCATGAGTCTGAAACTTGTAGCCTCAACGCCAACCAAAGTCAAGGAGGGCCCCAAACCTTCCACACCAACCCAAAAGACTACCACAATCACGATATCTTAATAGTCTCAAAATGTGTGTGGAGAAGCAGCTACTTGTAGCTCAAGGCTACTATATGAAGGTGACAATCAAATTTGGGTGCCTCAACAATCAAAATCTCTTCCTCAACGTAGCACTCAGAGGCCAAGGAAAAAGAAAAATACTCCACAACATAGTCCACAAAAGCCTATACGAGTTCCTCAAAAATATCCACCAAGTCATCAAGTGTGGGTACCAAAAACCCTTCTACACGCACAAGGATACTACCAAAGAAATACCAAATCTTGGGTCCCCAAGCGCATCACAAAGTCCTCTAAGCTTGTACAAAGAATAAAGCCTCAGCACCAAGCACATCGGCCACCAGTTTACAATGATCATCAAAGATGGGTGCCTATGCCTGTGCTTCAACAACAAGGATACTATGATAATAATTCCATCATATGGTTGCAAAAGTCAAACAATGTGAATAAAACCACACCAACAACTTCACCTAAAGTTTGACAAAAATGGAGGCCCAAGCAATGCCAAGAAAATCACTCAACCACTCTCGTCGTGCATTCAGCACCAACACAAGAGCTTGTCTGTTCAAGCAAACAATCATCAATCTTTCCTACTGCCTCGACAACATTTGAGCAACAAATTCAACAATAAATACCCATGTCTGGAGACATATGAGCACATCAAGAACAAAATAACAATGCTCTTGTCACCCCTCTGGATGTGAGAAATAAGTGCATAAGATGCTGTTGTTTGCAAGTCATGACCTAGATGACCCATTAAAAAAAAATTTAAAAAAAACCCTCGAGGTCAAAACGTGCAACTTCACCGAATTAGGCTATTTTACGAAATAACCCTTCACGGCCAAAATTCCTGCAATCTCACGAGTTCAGGTTTTTCATGAATTATAGTCTCACGGCTTAAGAACCTGCACTTTCACGATTTAAGCCCCATCACGGATTAAGCCATATCATGGAGCAATAGCCACTATATATTTGTTAAGCTTATTCCTTACTATTGTTTTGGCTAAATTAATGTAGCAGCTGCATGAGTACATATCCATACTCATGTACTGGAGAACAGTTGCACCAAAGCCTCACCATCAACAACTTCTAGGTACATCTCTAGATGGGGGGGCATGGACCATGGGCAAAAGCCTGGTCAATGGTACAACCCATCGTCTAGAATTTTCCTTCAAATTACAAACCTCTCCAAACGACGCCACCATCTTCACAAACCTCTCCAAACGACGCCACCATCTTCACAAATCAATGATCTTTAATCCTTAGTGAAGATATCTATATTCACCTCGCAAGTCGATAAAATTCTTCCAATCCTTACCAAAACAAGTAGCTACTTCAACACACAGAGCAATTCAATAAGAGTCTATATGACTCAATTCTTTTACTTCATGTAAATCTGCTTCATAAGAGCACTTAAATATACATAAAAACATAAAAAGCACATGGGCAGAAGAAGACACAATCCTCATTTTCATTTGCTCTAGAGGGTACTTTGAGTTTCTCAACTTTTAAATTGCCTTGATTTTTCCATTACTCCCTCTCTAAGTAGTGTTATGAGTCTACTCCTAGAATGGCATTAATGACAAGTTTGAGGAAAAACAGAGAGGCATCATAAAAATCTTATTGCACCTTTGAAATTTCATCTTCATTAAATTAGTCTTTATTAATCTAGTGGGAAATATCAATTTCATTAGTATCCAAAAGTGACAATGACCATAGTAACCAATAAAAGTGCTTAGGAAGGAAGTGAAAATATCCTTAAAGAATGGATATTTGAAAGAATAAAAAATGCATCTCTTGTAAAACAAACAAGGAACTAATCACAACTTGTTCCATCCACTTGTAAAACAAGGAAGCAATCACAACTCTTGTAAAACAAGTAACCAATCACACCTTGTTCCATCCACTTGTTGTGGTACCTACAAGTTCAAATTCTTTTCAACTTGTGTGTGTGTGTGTGTGTGTGTGTGTGTGTGTGTGTGCATGCATGCGTGCATGCGTGTTGCGTGTTACGTGTGTGTGTGCGTGCGTGCGTGCATGCGTGCGTGCGTGCGTGCGTGCGTGCGTGCGTGCGTGCGTGCGTGTGTGTGTGTGTGTGTGTGTGTGTGAGAGAGAGAGAGAGAGAGAGAGAGAGAGAGGCATTTGAGTGAAACCAAGGCTTGCTATCTAATACTATTGGTATCAAAGCTATAGGTAAGTGTTACAATGTTTCAACAACAAGCGAAAAGATTATTTTCCATCGGACCAACTTTTGTGTAGTCCATCATGAGCTCCTTGTGGTAAACTTTTAAGAGATATTTTAAAGTGTTATCCTTGCAAGCCAACCTTTTTTTTAATCCAATTCTCTCTCAATGATTGCACTTTGTTTCTTGGTAACCATTAAATGTTGCATTTCATGCTAACCATTCAAAATTAAATTTCACATTGCAACTCTATCATGCCCCTTCACGCTCCTTCACCTTTATGATTATAAAAATATGAATGGTTTCTTGAAGAAAAAGACTTAAACAATGATTTACACCATAAATGTGCTTAGGCTTTTCACTTTCGTATTCTTCATTGCCCACTACTTGCCCCCTTCTGGGTTGCTTGCCCACTCCTACCCCTACCCCCACCCCTTCTCCATTGGATATTCTCCATCACCAACACTAAAACTTATGAGCACACCTCTCTTCTCACGACTCTCATGCATCCAATTGCGACTTGATGTGCCAAGGGACCTCCATATCCCACCACCTTTTCTGCACTCTAGAATCTACATCTCCCCTTGCTTCTTTTTGTGCAAAGTCCTAATCCCCTTACATCAAGAAAAGTATGCAACGGTCGTGTGTATGTGTGTGTGTGTGTGTGTGTGTGTGAGAGAGAGAGAGAGAGAGAGAGAAGTACCCAAATTCCCACACATAACAAGAGAGAGCCTCAGGGAGTGTCACTGCTATTTCCTCTAGATTGTAAGGAGATCTTTTACTTCTTAGTTTGGAGGATATAATTGTGGAGTCAACCTTAGGGGTGTAGTAAATCTCAAGGCGAGGATAACTCACGATAAACTTGCTTCAAGGTTGGACCACATAACAAGCTACTAAGGTAGGAGTGGGATTTTTGCTCCAAGGTCTTGAGCAACTATGTGACTTGTGTGACTCTGTGGGGAACGAGTGGCTTTTTGCTCAAGTTGTGGGGGAACATGTCCCACATAATACAAGTGTATGTACTCTTGGTGGCTTTATCTGTTGTCCCACACGATGTGAATGGTTAGACAAGCACTTTGGATGGGGGTGGGGGTGGTGTAGGATGTGTACAGGTATGATAAAAAATGATGAAGAGGTTTTACCATGGAAAATTAACAAGGCAAAGTGGTCCACGGAAGGGTTGGCATTTTCATACGTGGGTGGCCAAGGATGGGATCCGTGCACTATTTTCCACCACGAGTGGGGTGGGGGCCGCCATGGCGAGGGGCGGAGGCGGGGCCCGACGTATTGACTTGAGCAAGCAGGTACGCCAATGATGGGCCCAGAAGCGACGTGAAGCGGCAGCAGCTGCGTGTTGTGGGTGACGTGCAATCATGCAGCAGAGATTGTCAATAAAGCCAGCCAGCCAGAGGTCATGATATCAACACCTCCTCCTCCTCACTCTCACAACTGCCCCATGTTGCGCCTCCCTCTTCCACACACACCACGCTGCAGGAGAGATTGTCAATAGAGATAGCCAGCCAGCCAGCCAACCAGAGGCCATGATATCGACACCTCCTCCTCCTCCTCCTCCTCCTCCTCCTCACTCACACAACTGCCTCATGTTGCGCCTCCCTCTTCCACACACACCACGCAGCAGAGGTCGCGCTACTCTATTATGAGAGCTCGCCGCCTGGTGATGTGCAATCATGCAGAAGAGATTGTAAATAAAGAAAGTCAGCCAGCCAGCCAGCTAGAGGCCGTGATATCAACACCTCCCCCTCCCCCTCCTCCTCCTCCTCATTCACACAACTGCCTCAGGTTGCGCCTCCCTCTTCCACACACACCACGCACCAGAGCTCGCGCTGCTCTATTATGAGAGCTCGCCGCCTGCGTGTTGTGGGTTATGTGCAATCATGCAGAAGAGATTGTTAATGAAGAAAGCCAGCCAGAGGGACCATGATGGCAACACCTCCTCCTCCTCCTCCTCCTCCTCATTCACACAACTGCCTCATGTTGCGTCTCCCTCTTCCACACACACCACGCACCAGAGCTCACGCTACTCTATTGTGAGAGCTCGCCGCCTGCGTGTTGTGGGTGATGTGCAATCATGCAGAAGAGATTGTTAATAAAGAAAAGCTAGCCAGAGGCCATGATATCAACACCTCCTCCTCCTTATTCACACAACTGCCTCATGTTGCGCCTCCCTCTTCCACACACCAGGCTTTCCCGACGCCTCTCTGCTTTGCTTCCTGCTTGCCCTTGCGGAGCCACAACCTCTTCAGGCAGCAGACAGACAACAAAATCCCTTCGCGCTTGGACGATTGCCCACATGTTCACCATACCCGTTGATGTTGTTCCTGGCGGCTCTCTCTCTCTCTCTCTCTCTCTCTCTCTCTCTCTCTCTCTCTCTCTCTCTCGCATTGCAAATCCATCCTTGCCTAAGCTTCAACGGCTATGATGAATATCTGGGCAATCATTCATTCTTGAAGCTATGGAGCGCTCGTTCGACCATCCCACAACCAGCCTCTCGGTACCTTCTCTCTCACCATGTTTCTTACTCTACATGTTGAAATAGTGTCATGCATTTTGCTTGGTTTTTGTCATTAATTTGTCATGTAGAGTATTTTCGATCACTCATTTTTTTTAAAAATCTTTTGTGCTCATGTGCGTGTTTGTTTTCGTGTCATCGTCAATAGCTAGCAGGTTTTGAACCCAGCACCTCTTTCATGGGACTTCAACACTTCATCGTTAGGTTGTATCTTCATTGGCTCGATCACTCATTATCATAAGCATAAAAATTCCTCCCCTCACTATCATAAGCATGATAATTCCTCTCCTCACTATTATTAGCATAATATAATTCCTCCCCTTTTGCTAAGTATAAATCTTTCTCAATTCTATTTCACCCTTATTTGAACATTGTGAAATAGATCATCTAGCAGTAAAAGCACATATTTTCTTGGTACCTTCTCATTATTTGTTTTGTTTTGTTTTGTTTTTTTGTTTTTTTTGAGGGAGGGGGTAGGGGGGGGAAGAGGGGGTTTTAAAGGGGACGCATCTGCTTGGAGGAAAAGAGATCTATTTTCTATATCGTTTTCGAAACTCACTTCTTTGAATATCTCCATCTATGTCTTCTGATTACACCTTTGCATCACACAACTTTAGATTTTCCAAAATAACTTAAATCTTTTAACATAAAACCTAAAGCATGATTAAAGGGCCTCGAAAATCTTTTGATTGCCCTATTTGACAAATTTAGGGGTATATTTCAATGTCCTTCCTAAACTCAAAACATAAACGTCTTTCCTAAAATTTTGAAACACTCTCATCAAAATTTTGCTTAACTATTTTTTTAAGGACATTCTATTCTTAAAGAATAATCCATAAAAATCAATATGTGCACTCCTTGGGTATGTTGTGCGAGCTAAAGGTTAGATTTGAAATGCGAGAAAATTCATAACAATAATAAATGGTGCTCTCCATTACTCCTTAATGGAACTAACTGTTTTTTACTTTAACATTTTCACCTTATTGTGTAAATCTAAACTTGTGTCATGATGCACTAAAGCTACAAGACAAGATCAAAGAAGTCTTCTTTCCAAACATATTTACCTTTATGGCATCTTCTTACAAGTAAGATGCTTCAAAATAGTGATCTTTGTTCGCTTATCTTGAAAAACTTGTAGGGCATACAGAAAACATAAAATTAGGCTCTCTTGTCCATTCTTATCCAAATGATTTGATACCTGCTTGTTTGATTTTGTGAAAATACATTTTCAAATCAACAAATTAAAAATGTCACACCTTTTTTGGGAAGATATTAAAAAGGTCACACTTATGCAATGGGATTTATTGATTCTAGTTACTTGACTTTTGTAAACTTCCTCTTCTCCTTGTACTAGATAGAAGTGATGACACATAAGCTTAAAGTTTTCTTATGTGAGAGCTCCCAATTAGAGGGGCATGGGGAAGGGGGCTATGGTGTGGAGGAGGGAGAATTCGTAATGTTGATGAATCCCTAGGGGCTCTAATATATATATTCTATTATATTGAGAAATATAGATACCTTAATATTATTTGATATAACTTATGTATTGATGGCTACAATGTGAAACGTGTTTTATACATGTTCAATTATCAATATTATGTATTCTATTGATCAACAATTTAAAAAGGGTTGTTATGTCAAAAATAACAATCGATTAACATAAAAAACTTTGGTTAACATTTTAAAATGATTAATATGCTGTAAAGGATAATTATTATTCCCTAAACAATAGTTAAAATGTGATGGGTATAGCTAGAATGAGATGCTCTTACAACAATGATGAATATACATAACTTGCCGATGGGGAAGAAAGAAAACCCAAGACACTCCCCAAAGTACCTATTAACAAACTAGGTCACTACTTTGAGAGTAATGATATGAATGTGTCAAATGCAAGGGTTTACAAGTCACATCAATCTTGGTGATGGGAGAATTGGGGACAGTCAACATTTGACAATACTAATCTAATTGTGAAGCTGGTTGCGAGGCCACTGTAAAGCTCATGGAATTTTACCATAAGATGTTGAACAAAGAAAGTGAAAGCTTAGAGTTTGCTCCACTTCTAGAGCTAGAAAACCCTAAGGATCGAATGCACATCCTTTTGAGTTTGGACATTCTTCCTCTAAGAGCAGGCAAGCACGAGGTGGTATGCCACATCAAATGGCAAAGAAATCACCTCACTCTACATGTTAAATGCAATGATAATGTTGGTATGCTTGAAACCATTACAAAAAGGAGGAATCTTTGGGATGCCCAAAGAGATGTGAAAAGTTGCACAAGAGATGCATCTCCTATTAGGTTTCGTAGTCTTCCTTGTGTTTACCCTTTATGTTCGTATTCCACCTTATGTCTACCCTTTATGTGTTTGTATGTGTTCCTCCTAAATAACCCTCGTATAGCCCTACTCTTATGAGTAAGTGTGTATACATGGGAACATCCTCTTTAGCCTTTAGCTAAGCAATGATGTCAACAACTTTTAGGTAGATACTCTCTTGTGATTTAGGCCTCTAATGAAGTCGAAGATAAGGCTCAGCCAAGCCTCTAAAAAGGCCCTTTTACTTTCATTTCAAATCAATCAAATAAATACTCATGCCAATCATTCTTGTGTTTTGACTCTCACACACACTCACTTTGAGTCTCTCTATCACACTCTGCACTATCTCTGACTCTTGCACACCATGTGAGCTCCAAGTCTTCAACATCTCCATCAACATGTTCCAAGTCATTGACTTAGAGAAAGATGAATGGGAAGCGAAGCCAACCAAACCAGACTCAATTCTGTTATGGTATGAAAGATGAATGGGAAGTGAAGCCAACCAGACTTTGGCATGACCATGGAGACTAGATTGAATAGAAGCTAAATACTAGTTGACATGAGAGCTTGGCATGACCATGGGGAGTGGATTATTTGACTTGGTGGAAGAGGAATAGGAAGCGAAGCTATCAAGCCTTTGGCATGACCTTGGAGATTGGGTTCAGACAAGAACATTGGATTCCCAATCCTAATACTTCACATTCCATTACAACGAGTTGCTCCAAAACATCTTGATTAGTCTCTTTGGTAAAGTAGTGGGTTTTGGTGCTACGTCATTTAAGCCACTGCGGTAGGCTTCGATGTGACAACGACTCCTTGAGGGCGAGAGTTTCAGTAAGAAAATCACAATGTAGAGAAGATGAAGCTACATTAGAGTGGGGGGCTCAATGTCAGGAACATGTTTATGAGAAGGGAGGATTTTGAAAGTGAGAGGTCTATTTTAGTGTTGGCATTGGTGTCCTTGTTATTGGATATGATGTATATGGGAGGTTGCACGGGGAGATGTAATGTAAGCTTCGGGAAACAACCTTGTTAAAGGGTGTCACTTGTATCAACACCTTGAAAAAGAGCTAGATCTAGTTGACACGAGAGCTTGGCATGACCATACAGACTAGATTATTTAAACATAAGCTAGCTAAATACGAGAGCCATCCATTACCTTATGTCTCATATCTCAACCCATTACTTCAAGAACCACACCACTATAATAGCACTCACGGACTAAGTTAAAAATCTAGGAACAAGGAAGCACTATGAGTCTTATGTGAAATAAGACCCCATACAAGTAGTATGATCTAGATGGGTATCTAGAATAGGGTCCAGTCATAGACTATGCCTCCTTGTTCTAAGCCATGGTGCAACAAGTTGCAAGGGACCTCAACAAATATGGTACATAGGACACTGATGCGATGCCCACACCAAGTCGCTCCAGTGCTCCAAGCAGTCCGAATCTCATGCCAAACCCTAATCTCATTCCTTATGGTGGCATATGCTACAAACATGGATTCGAACATGATAATAAGGATTATTCCAAAACAGAGTGACAATCACCCACATGGTAGAAGCATCAACCACTTTGACAAGCCTTAATTTTGTCAATTGTACAAGGAGTACTTATTCATACACTCCCCCTTATTAATGCCATCACAAGTCTGGTAACATGAGGTAGTAGCCAAGGGAACACCCAGGGGCTATTAATAAGTAGAAAGCTCAAGTTTCAACCTTGAAGCAACAAGAATCTAAGAAGCTTGAGGTGTGACTCCTAAAGGCCATAGTAGCCCGTGAAAAAGCTAGTGGAATAAAAATAAACCCTTTAGATATTAACGAGGTATGCACAATGTTATCAAGGCCAATGACGTTGTGACCATTGAAAGTGTTCCAAGACAAAGAGCTCCAAAGTTACCTCCCTTGCAAAAATAAATAACAACCTCCCACTCAAGTAGCTCTTCATGAGAGGAGAAGCCTATTGACCAAGCAAACCTTCCCAAGAAACTCAAAGAGTACCCCCAACCCCTTGGACAAGAAGTGTATGAAACAAGACCAAGATCTTATGAGATGAGAAAGTGCTCGAGTAAGAAACACTGACCCTATTCCAAATCCAATCATAGAACGTATGAAGGAACTTCAAATTGTGCTAAAGGCCCTAATCGAACCTATAACCATCCTCAAAAAGCATTAAAAGAAAGAGCCAATTTTGAAAGCTTAAAAGAAAGAACCTATAGCCATCCTTAAAACACCTCAAAAGAAAGAGCCAGTTTTGAAGCCTTTGGTGGTAGAAAAAATTCAATTAAGCCCCGCATTGCTAGATGCACTAAAAGATGACTTAGAAGGAGGCAAAAATTGGCCTTTAATGGGTCATCTTAATATTTTCTTTGAGCTGATCGAGAGGCACCACCTCCTAGGGAAGATTTAGTGCACATTCCCTATACAATGGTAGGTTCTAGCCCACCACCTCCACTAAGTGAGTGCAAATACTGCTCGTATGACATAGTAGGACTTACAACCTTCTTGCCCTTCGAGGTCCAAGTCCCGATAAGTTATCCTTTTGTTGCAAGGAAAATCTCAACTTCAGAGAGACTTATTTGACTAGATGAATGGGAATTTAAGCCCACATAGTATAACTAGAAGAGGATGAGACTGAGCCATGCCACATTGAAAGCTCTCCTTCCATACCCCAAGACCAAAAACAAAAGTTCCCATGAACAAGCTAGGATACTATTTCAAAATTAAGGACATGAATGTGATGTTTACTATTGTGTACAAGGGAAAGACAGTCTCCATAATCTTAGATAGTGTTTATTACTGTTGTGTGTATAAGGAAATGTATACAAGGGAAAGATCGTCTCCATAACCTTGGATGGTGGTGATGGTATCAGCACAATCACTAAGGATTACTGGGAGGCCTAGAAGCTCACCACTCTCATAGACACCAGTCTCATGGTCAAGCCTTTTACAATGAGAACATAGCTAAACCATTAGGAGTCCACCACTCATTCGTGATGATAGATTTTGAGAGTAGAGGGTCATACACCATGATCCTTAGAGCCTTATATACAAGATGCAAGGTTGGTTTATGATTGGGAAAATGATCACATTTATATATACAATGATAATGAGTCCTTCAAGATATATTTGAAGACAGAGCGTTGAAGACTCATCCCATGGGTCGAGGCATCCTCCTTGCAATTGAGTCTGATAAAAGCATCCAAAAAGCTTCGATCTCAATAACTATATTAAGTGTTGAAAACAAGTTGTTGGCTAGTAAAGATAAGAACCCAAACTATGAGCCTCTTCCAAAGCATCACAACTTTGAGGGTGTATTTGAAACCATGGACACTCTTCCATGAAGCTTGGAACAAGATTTGTAAGACTAGATTGTTAGCCTACACAGAATGGAGAGCTAGGCTCACATACACACAATGCTTAAAGATAAGAACACAAGGGTGTAGAGTGTGAGAGAGATTGATAAGCTCAAAGGAGAAGAGATGAAGCTCCCTATGAGTATAGAGAAAGTGTAAATGAGAAAGCTATCCTAAACTATGGATGAGGTTGCTTATATACTAGCTAACCCTAAGGTGCTCATTCACACTTGAATGGGCCAGTGGGATAAAAGTGCCCATGGCATTAGTACATGTCCTCATAGTGTAGTACTACCATATATCTAATAAACCCCCCTATAGTACAAATGTGAGGTTTACATAGATTGTGGATCAATCTATGAAATGGAAGAGGCCTAAAGCTTTGTGCAAGGCCTCAAACTTTTTACATGATAAAGCTTTAGTGAAAACATCTGCCACATTGTCATGTGTACTGTAATAGATCAGATTTATCTCTCCTATATATAGCCTCTCTCTGATGTTGTAGTAATTCACTTTAATGTGCTTGGTCTTGGCATAAAAGACATGATTCTTTATAACTACCATTGTGATCTAGCTCTATCAGTGAGAATAGGAGTAGAGGTGTCTGAAAGGGACACAAAGATCCTCCATTAATCTTCTCACATTAGGATTTTTTTGGACCCAAAGAGGACCTCTTGGATTAATGTTTGATTAGGAATGGACTAATAGGAAGAGGGCTGGGTGCACATTTTTTACTTCTTTGACCCTAGGGGGCCTAGGCTTTGGTTTGCTAATGGGGCCTAATTACTACTCTTGTCCTCCTACCTCCTGGGCCCAAACTTAGAGCTCCCCCCACCTAGAATCGTGCAGATTAAAAACCCTAAAAGTTGAAAATTTTTAAATTTTTTCCAAAAGTGTGTTTTCCCTCAAACTTTCCCCCAACATACTCTAGGTTTGGAAAGCTCATTTTGAACCTCTTTCTTCCTCTTCTAAGCTCTCCATTGCTGTGTAGAAACTCCATACCTCTCAAGCTCTCCCTCCTTCTCAAGCTCCCTTAGTCTCAAGCTCCCTCTCCCTCTTTCTAGCTCCCTCAGTCTCAAGCTCCCTCTCCCTCTTTCTTCCTTTTCTAAGCTCTCCATTGCTGCGCAGAAACTCCATCCCTCTCAAGCTCTCCCTCCTTCTCAAGCTCCCTCCCTCTCCATTGCTGCAGAAACTCTATCCCTCTTTAGTCTACTCTAGGTTCAGGAAGCCTATTCTCAAACTTTAACCCTCTTTTAAGCTTTCCATTGCTGCACTGAAAACCCTAAACTTTCTCTCCTCTCCACTCCTCTGTTGTAAAACAAGCTTTTCTTTTCCCTTCTTCTCTTTTTTTACCACCATGGCCTCTTCCAGTAATGTGAGAAGACCTAGGGAGACGGTGGAAGAGCTTGTGCTACATAACACAAGAGATGAGAATGGAGTTTGGGCTCCAACAAGATTCAGGGTTGGGGCTTGGGTCTACATGCAACCAAGCTCTAAGGGACCACATCGAGTACTTCAACTGGGGAATATGCTACATCATTAGAAGGGGCGGCTACAAGGCTTTAAGCATACTAAGAAAAAAGGATTGGTTGCCATAGTGCAACATATGTATACCCTTAGAGACCTGTACATTCAAGGCCAATGACCAAGGTTTCCTTCAAATTGTCAGTGGTGTAACATAAACACAGCTTTAACAACATGCTAATATTGGATTTTTTGTTTCAAATTTTCTTATGATTCTCCACTTTCTTATGTCTCTCTGTAGATATTTCCCCCTCTAATTATGTTGAGGAACAACCACTCCAAAGCTTCTAATTATGTTGAGGAACAACCACTCCAAAGCCTCACTAGAGTTTTCTATGCTATGCATGCATCCATTGGAGAGGCAATGTTTGTATCTCAAAGCCCAAGTGATCTTGTACAAAATAATATCTTTTTCTTTTCTCACTCATATTTTGTAGATAAAAAACCAAGTTTATTTGGCAAGCTAGAAGAGATCCCCAACCCCCCTCTTAACAATCCCGAATGGCCCAAACCTGATGCTTGGACCATCTTATGCTTAAAGTTTAAGATGGTAAGTGATATCAAGGCATCACTCAAGATTTCAAAGGCATCTAGGTCAGTAGGGCTAAATTGGTTTTGTCCTTTATATGTTTTTATGCACATGTTCAATTCCATGCCAATGCACCAAACAAAAACAATGTATATTTGTAAGGAGGTACGATCTGACCTCATTCAAGGATTACTAGGAGAGGGTGGAGGTTAATGAGGGGTCACATCAAGGTGATGTGTACAAGTGCAATGTAGTAGATTCTACAGTGTCTTTCAGGTTCTTGAAGGAACGCTCTATTTTGTACATGCGTTTGCTTTACCAAAGATGGATGCAAAAGCATAGGACATGGATCCCACTTCAAGCCTCAGAAGAAGAAATTGTGCCTATTGAGGTAGCTATGATGATGCAAAAAATGGATGGATTGAGTGAGTGGCAGCAAGCAAGCATTGGATCCTAGCAGACCTACGTCAACACTTTAGCATCATAGGCTTTGACAACATGGAAGAGTCAAGTTTCAAGTTGATGAGAAGAAAGGTATATCTGATTCCACTACATGTCTAGAATTAACCCTTACACTTTCTGGTTATTGTGCCACTTTCTATATTTTTACAGATTGGGAAGTGTAAGGAGGGGACAACCATGGTCTTAGAATCATCGCAAATGGGGGACCTTGAATTTTTAGCAGCAAGGTGCATAGCCCTACCAACACATAGTAGGCATGTGGAAGAGCTTGAAGATGAATTGGATATATGGAAAAATAGCCTCTGTTCTGATGCACGTGAGGGGCAAGAGTTTCAGGATCAAGGTGAAGGCAATGACAAGCTTTCAAGTCAACAAGGAGATGGAGATCAACATGAAGTAAATGTCACAAGAGAGGCAAAAAATGAAGACATTATAACAATTGTAGATTAGATGACATGCTTGTAATTTTGTAGTAGCAGGCTCTTTTTTGACCAATCTTTATTTAATTGAAATCTTAATATTTTGCAAGCTGTGATTTTTTTGTTTAGAGGTCTAGTGTGAAAAGGCCAAACTTTAAATTTTAACTATAAATAGCCAATGGTGCCTTCTTTCTCATTTTCACGCGATAGAAACCAAGCACGAGCTCACACACTCTCTTTACATTCACATGGCTACCCACTTTGACAACTTCTGTGAGTTCCTCTCCACCACCCCGTGGGTGGCAAGCGCAAGAGCGAGCTCTTTGTCATGTTCGCTTGTGAAGTCGACTTTGAAAAGTCGCTCGCCCTTGTATCCCAACATTATGAGATGATGCAGATTGCATACATGGAGCAATACTTGGCTCCCCACTCCATCTCCTTTCCCCATTGCCCCAATGATCGATGGGTGCTTGTTGAGATGCTTAAGTACATTTAACAATATGCCCATCCCTACATCCAGTGCCTTCAATGCTTCATTGACATCTTGTAACATACCCATTGTAAATAACAATGTACTTGCTTCAGAGTTGAAAAATATAACTTAGTTTATCATTTTTACGATCAAAAAACTTCTATTTTTGGAAAATGAGCCATTTTTGCTTAGAAATTTGTAATTCTGAATCGATGTAACATACCCATTGTAAATAACAATGTACTTGCTTCAGAGTTGAAAAATATAACTTAGTTTATCATTTTTACGATCAAAAAACTTCTATTTTTGGAAAATGAGCCATTTTTGCTTAGAAATTTGTAATTCTGAATCCAAATTTGGAATCTACGCGTAATTTTACGCTTAAAATAGTTTTTTCTGAACTAAAAACGGGTACCCGGAATGGGTTTAATTAAGCTTTTAAGCCCTTAAATCTGCGAACTTCCGACCAAAAATAGTAACTATCCAGGCGTCTAATCAACGAACGGAACACGCCCCCATGGTCACGGGGCAAGGCCGGACATTTTATTTGACGAAAATGTCCGGCCTTGCCCCGTGACCATGGGGGCGTGTTCCGTTCGTTGATTAGACGCCTGGATAGTTACTATTTTTGGTCGGAAGTTCGCAGATTTAAGGGCTTAAAAGCTTAATTAAACCCATTCCGGGTACCCGTTTTTAGTTCAGAAAAAACTATTTTAAGCGTAAAATTACGCGTAGATTCCAAATTTGGATTCAGAATTACAAATTTCTAAGCAAAAATGGCTCATTTTCCAAAAATAGAAGTTTTTTGATCGTAAAAATGATAAACTAAGTTATATTTTTCAACTCTGAAGCAAGTACATTGTTATTTACAATGGGTATGTTACACATCTACATCCCCGCAAGAGCTTACTGTACCTTCAATAAGCAGGAGGTGAAGAGGTTGGGGAAGGGCAATTTAGAAACTAGGTTCCTCTCGTGGCTCGCCACTTTTGCGTTCCTCATCAGCAAGATAAGGATTCGGATGAGGAGGTAGAGATGCTTGCATTGCAGTTCGCATGGTATTTGAGGAATGACAAGGAAGTGAAGGCAGTAGGAACGAGTGCTGGTGTGGAAGAGCAGCTTACATCAGAGCACTTTCTAGAGGGTGCACAATCTGCAACTGAACAGCCCACTATAGTAGAAGATGCGGGGCCATCTTCCCCACACGAGGAGAGCAAGGTGCTACCAGAGCTTGAGATCAATCTCTTGAGCAGTAGCACCATTGTGGGTGGAAGGTGAAGAATACTTATTTCTTTATGACCTTGAAAAGGCAGCTGGCTTGAGAATGGATGAATGCTTGGGCATTATATGCACGCGATGTGAGGTGGACCTTGATACGTCCAACCTCGATCCTCACCTAGGTAGTGTTATATTACCCCTTAGAGAATCTATCGCAGAGACAGTTTCTTTGGTCAAGGAAACTATGGTTGAGACCGTGGAGCAAGCCCTAGTTCCAGAGGAGGAATTCACAACCTTACAAGACAAGCTAGAGGCTGAAAAGGATACCCTTGCTGCTGGAGTGATGGAGTAGACCAAAGCACCTGAAAAGGATGAGGCTAAGTCCTCAATTGACCAATCCGCCCCCACCAGCACTTTGGCAAAAGAAGACATTGAGCAAGAGGTAATAATCGACCTTTTACAACTTAGAAACATTTGTAATTATGTATAGGAAAATATTTTGATTTTTCCTTTGATTGCAGAGGATGGTTGAAATTGACGCATTTGCTGGGAGAGGCGGTGGCAGAGCAGCAGAGACCATGCCAAGGTCCATGGACATGATGCTGTGTTGGTGCACTGTCTTGGTTAGCTTTCTGTGGATGGAATCGCCATTATCCACAGGGACTACACCCCTCAATCTGCCTTCACTCTCTTCTTTTTTAAAGCCCTCTCTAAGGTGCTCTGTGTAGCCTTTATGGCAGAGCACCAACTGTATAGTTCTTATTAAAAAATCCCTTGCCTTCGATGTTTTTGGTTCTGGATTTAGGGGTAAGCTTCTTGCTCGTATAGGTATAGCCAAAAGCATAGGCATAGAGAATCCTCAAGAAATAGCCCAATCACTCCTTGAGCACACTCTACCCAATAACAAGAGAAGGAAGCTCAATATTGTAAGAAAGCTTTTGTAAAGATGATGTATCACTTCTTATTATGAATACAATATAGTTTTTGCAAACTTATTTTCATCAAGTATATCATTGTACCATCAATGTTTTTGTAAATACATCAGAAATGACCCTGGGAGCTTGGGGGAGCAGTGCTAGAATAGTGCGAATTTTGAGCCTGCACTTCTGCTGTAGAGTCCAAATTCGCACTGTTTTGGCACAGCTTTCCCAGCCCTTCAGGAGTAATTCTTATGCATTGTGGATGATAAATAATGTATTTTTACACATAATTAAAGGTAATTTTATCTTGTAAATTACTATTTTTCATAATCAATGTACTCAACTTCATCAAAAATGATTCTGGCTGGGGGAGAAGTGCCAGAACAGTGTAAATTTTGAGCCTGCACCGCTGCTGTGGAGCCCAAATTCGCACTGTTCTGGCGGCATAGCTTCCCCAGCCCTCCAAGAACAATTCTGATGCATTAGATGATAAATAATGTATTTTTACACATGATTAAAGATATTTTTATCTTGTAAATTATTATTTTTTATAATCAATGTACTCAACTTAATGCATCAGAAATGATCCTGAGTGGTTGGGGGAGTAGTGCTAGAACAGTGCGAATTTTGAGCCTGCACCGCTGTTGTAGAGCCTAAATTCGCATTGTTCTGGCATAGCTTCCCAGTCCTCCAGGAGCAATTCTGATGCATTAGATGACAAACAATGTAATTTTACACATAATTAAAGGTATTTTTTTCTTATAAACTATTGTTTCACACAATTAGTGTACTCAACTTCATTATAAATGCATCAAAAATGATCCTGAGTGGCTAGGGGAGCAGTGCCAGAACTGTGCAAATTTTGAGCCTGCATCGCCGCTTCCAAGAGCAATTCTGATGCATTGGATGATAAACACTATATTTTTACACATGATTAAAGGTGTTTTTATCTTGTAAACTACTGTTTCTCATAATTAGTGTGCTCAACTTTATTATAAATGCATCAGAAATGATCCTGAGTGGCTAGGGGAGAAGTGCCATAATAGTACGAATTTTAAGCCTACATCGCCGTTGTTGCAGAGGCTAAATTTTAAGCCTACATTGTCGTTGCTGAGGCCAAATTCGCACTGTTCTAGGCACAGCTTCCTCAGTCCTCCAGGAGCATTTCTGATGCCTTGGGTGACAAACTGGCACATGATGATAAACACTCCATGTTAAACAAACATGATGACACCGAGACATTGTAAGGTAAACTTAAAATTTTAATTATCATAAGGTTACAAATGAAAGCCAGATAGGCTTGTTACAAAGGGAGGTTTGAAACAAAAGAGTTGCTTCAAAAAGAAGGTTAACATCTAAGATCTCTAGATCGTGTCTCACTCACCTCGAATGCGCCGAGCTAGTTGCATTTCCTTGGCAGATATGGTAATCCTCTTTGCATGTATTGCAAGGAGGTTGGTGTCTTCAAAAAGCCTAACAAGGTAAGCCTCGGAGGCTTCTTGCAATGCTTCAAGGGCAATCCCCTGCACACAGAACTCTGTTCTATATCGTTGGAGAATCTCCTTCACTGTGCGAGCAAAAGGGGCTCTTCTTTATCAGCAACTCAGTGTTCCTTTGATAAAACTTAATCCAAGGGGTCACTCTCTTCCATGGTGTCACCAGTATGTGGTCGTTGGGTGCCTTGCACTGTGTTTTGTGAAGGCATGGTAACACGTGCGGTGTTCTTGGTGCGTGCCATATCCATGTACGACTATGCCTATTGTGCTAACGTGGTGATGTGCTGGTGTCCTTATGTGGGTGCATACGTAGATCTTGAGCTCAAGCTCTCTAAAAAGGTGAAATGAAAATGAAGTGAGAGAAGGAACTATTAATAGTTTTTTTTAAGGGCAAAAAAAAAACCTAACTAAACTTACTTTCTTAGCCTTATTACATCTAGATTTATGATGGTGCATGTGCAACCCAATGCCTCCCTTGTCTCCTCATTCTTCTTCGTGCACATCAAGCACCATGCCTATGGGGGAGCATTGGTCTGCAACCATTCAAGCCGAGCATGACTTTTTGTAGCCTTGCGTGCCTCTTGCGTAAGCTTAGATTGTTGGGTCCGCTCCTTAACCAATACCCTTCCAAAGATTGTGCGATAAAACCAATTGAATATCTCTTGTAGATAGTTTGTACGTGTTCCTTCTGTAGAAGCTCCACCTCCATGTCTTGTACTTTTGAAATGAAATTTTCGTGGAGGAATCTTTAGAAGGGAATTTTTCAGTCTAATGGACCATTATCATGTTAAAGATATGAATGATATGAATTGAATGAATTGTCATTTAATGATGAGTTCCATTTAAGGGATAATTATCCCAGTATTCTGTTGGGTTGACCAAAATATAAGGAACCCAGGAAAAAATTGGATCTTAAGAAAAAGAGTTGTCCTCTACCTTGCGAGATGAGGACATCTCGCACTTTTCAAGTGGGATAGAATGTAAGATTCTCCCCCAGCCTTCGAGGTATAGAGGAGTAAGAACCTCTCTTTCTGATCTTATAATTATTCCCTCTCCAAAATAAAAGTTCTCGGAAGTCACGCCTGTTTTAAGGATTCAGAACAATGAGTTCAGAAGTAAAAATCGGTGTTTTGGATACCAAGGTTTTGGTTTTCATTCGAGTACGACCCAAAAGAAGTTCTTTATCTCTTGGGGAGTATAAGAAGTTATCCCCCAGATATTGTGGACCAAAGAAAGTAGGTAACTTAGCCTACGAACTTCTTTTATCTCCTCATCTCAAAGTTCTTAATGCCTTCTATAGAAAAATGTGCCAAACCCAAATCATGGAAAGACGGTAAAACTTCAGTGGCAAGTTATCGTTGGCTTCCAAGTTACGCTAGCTCCTTCCTTTATATAAGTCGTAACTTTTACCTGTCGCTCACAGTAATCTTACTTCCATCGATCTCCCTTCTTCTTAATCTCCTTCATGACTTGGCAACAGGAACTAGTTTTATCCATAATGATTCCTCACCTTCAAGACGCAAGTGAGTCTGTGAAGAAGGATTTTATAGAACAGTATGAGCGCTCACTTTTCCCTCACTTGGGAACTTCTGTAGCGCAGACCAAATGGCGGACCTATCAAGACATAACTAGGGTAACACCCTGGGGTCAGCAGCACTTTCGTAACAATGTCCGCTTGGCCATGGTTATTGAAGCCTTAGGTTTGGGTCCCCGATACTACTGCGTCATGAGATCAAGGCATCTTGGGTTTTCTGAGCGGGTCTTCTTACTGGCGTGTTTTCTTCCTCGTGAGAAGATATGCCTTTACCTCGTTTTTGGCTTGCCTCTCAGAGGTCCTTTTGTTAGATCACCTCATACCACTGAGATAGGTGCGGCAATAACCAACAGAATTATTCCCATAGATGAGTTACCTTATACTTGTGCAGCTTGTGAGTGCTGCTTTTGTGACCATATGATGGACGGGCTTATGGAAGTGTAAAGAGTTCTTCTATCTTTACTGTATAAGTTCCGAGAATGAATAAAGTTTAAATCTTGTTCTTATCTTGCTCTCTTTGAGACTTTTCTTGGTGGTTAATCTTGATTAAAATTTTTCTCTAAGTCTCATATTCGTGCATCTTGCGAAATTACCCCAATTTGCGAGATGAGGACATCTCGCGTTTTTTAAGTGGGGTAGAATGTAAGATTCCTCCCCCACCCCCTTTTTGATGTCTAGTATCTTCCCCTGTAATCAATCCCTCTTCAGAAATATAAAGACCTTGTTTCTAACTATTTTAAGCTAGAGAGAGAAAATATTCTAGAGAGAGAATATTCAGATTTTGAATATTTTTGGATAGAAAAAAATCTCTTATAATTAAGATGAATTCCCCTGAAACAGAAATTCAAAAAGAATTTTCCAATGTGCAATTGGAATTAATTGGAAATGTGTATAAAGGACCTTAGCCTAAGGGTCTAGATTTTCAGAAATTTTTGAATTATGGTCCAATTAAGGTTCCTATGGGCCAATAGCATCAATCCATGTGTAGGGAGGAGATAAATCCAATTTGTAAAAGAAGATACCCAAAAATGAGTAAATGCTCACATAAGATGAAGAGTTGAAAATGTACAAGGTTTATTAGTAAAAAAACTATGAGCAATATTAAAAATATGAGATATTTTGGGTATCCAAAAATGAGTAAATGCTCACATAAGATGAAGAGATGAAAATGTACAAGGTTTATTAGTAAAAAACTATGAGCAATATTAAAAATATGAGATATTTTGGGTATAATGATTCCATTTTGACACATATGTAAGGAAGGGGAGTTCTTTAAAGGAGGTGCATATTTCACATAAGATGAAGAGTTGAAAATGTACAAGGTTTATTAGTAAAAAAACTATGACACATATGTAAGGAAGAGGAGTTCTTTAAAGGAGGTGCATATTTCACATAAGATGAAGAGTTGAAAATGTACAAGGTTTATTAGTAAAAAACTATGAGCAATATTAAAAATATGAGATATTTGGGTATAATGATTCCATTTTGACACATATGTAAGGAAGGGGAGTTCTTTAAAGGAGGTGCATATTTCACATGCTTGAATGAGTTTAAACTCATAAAAATGGAGATATTTCATCTCTCCTCTCTCCTCATTCAAGTCTAGTTCCAAAAAGTTAGCTTAACTGACCTAAAAATGGTCAAAAATTGACCAAACTGATTTGGAAAATTCTAGAATCAGTTTGTTTGGTTAGGAGCTCAATTTTTCCTATAAATAGAAGCCTACCCCTTGTTGAAAGATATATAGTGTTTATGCATCGTTACTCTACTCCACCTAAGCCAAGAACTGTGAATTCAATAATAATTCACTAGTTTTTGGAGCTTCCCTCTTTCTTCAATCCCCATTGGTGGCTCCATCAACATACTTAACCAATTGATTGGTTGGGGGCCTCTACCGTGAATAAAGAATCAAGCAATTTGTAAGGTAATTAGTGAATTTTGATCATTTTCTATAATTTCTCAATGTTTCTCTCTTCTCAACCCCTCTCAAGCTTGAGAAGCTTAATTAGAATGGTTTTTGAATGTTATTGAAGTTAATTGATGAATGGTAGTGAAGAGTTACATAATTTGATGAATGCTATTGAAGTTAATTGATTAATGATAGTTAAGAATTACATAAATTTCTATTTATGCTTAATTCAAATGGTTTTTATGAAATTTCTCTCTCTCACTCAAGAAATGGTCATACTCATGACCCATTCTCAATCCAAAGGAAGCTTTTCATAAAGCTTTTTCTTAATCCAAGATTAATCTATACTTGAGGTCAAATTAATGGCTTTTTTCTATGCTTTTAGTTTATGTATTTCATGAATATTGATGATTCAATCCATTATGGATTATTGATCCAATTAGGAATCATTCTATTTAATTTTTAATGATAAGCTTTATTTCTTAGAAAAGAAATTGAGATTTATCAGTCATAGCAGCGGAGCTATGGCAAAAATTTTATAAAAATTACGCATAAAATAATTTCATTCAAAGCATGAAAAGAGGACTTCCTACCATATTCTAGGAATTATCATCCTAGATTAATTGAAGATATTCATAGAGAAATTGATTTTTATATTATGCATAATTGATTTTCATGCATAGAGGTATGCATAATAGATTATTATTTTAACATAAAAGTGTTACTTTTATCATAATTAGATTTCATGCATAGAGGTATGCATAAAAGATTATTATTTTAATGTAAAAGTGTTACTTTTAGCACAATTGAATTTCATGCATAGAAGTATGCATAAGAGTTGATTATTTCATTATAAAAGTGTTACTTTTATTATATTTGAATTTCATGCATAAAGGTATGCATAAAAGTTGATTATTTTATTTTAAAAGTGTGACTTTTATTATATTTGGATTTCATGCATAGAGGTATGCATAAAAGATATTCTTTTATACTAAAAGTGTGATTTTCATCATAAATGGATTTTATGCATAACTTAGATGCATAAGAGAAATTCTTTTATTCTAAAAGTGTAATTCCTACCAAATTGAATTTATGCATAAGAAGATGCATAAAAGATTGATTTTTACTTCGAAAGTATTAATCTCCTTAAATAGAATTTATGCATAAATAAATGTATAAAGAAATCTTATATCAAATATAAGAATTCTCTTGTATTCTATAAATAGATATGAGATGTGATAGGATGTGATAAGAGGTGTATAAGATATGACAACAAGAGGTGATAAGATGCTTATGAAATAAGTTATGAGGTGATAAGATGAATTAAGATTTGATAAGATGTGTATGGGATGAGGTAAGAAGTGTATGTGATAGGATAAGATGTATATGGGTTGTGATAGGGCGAGAATGGATGTGATATAAAAGATTAGATGTGAAGGCATATGGGGTTATATGAATGGGAATGTGGAAATGGATGTATGTATGTGGATGTGTGGATGTGGAGATGGGAGTGTGGATGTGTGGATGTGGAGATGGGAGTGTGGATGTATGAATGTGGAAAGGGATGTATGCATGAAGATATATATGCATAGATGTGAATGTGGATGTAGATGTGGCTGTATAGATGTGAATGTGGAATGTGGATGTGGATGTATGTATGTATGTGGATGTAGATGTGGATGTATAGATGTGAATGGGAAGGTGGATGTGGATGTATGTGAATGTGGATGTAGATGTGGATGTATAGATGTGAATGTGGATGTAGATATGGCTGTATAGATGTGAATGTGGAATGTGGATGTGGATGTATGTATGTATGTGGATGTAGATGTGGATGTATAGATGTGAATGGGAATGTGGATGTGGAGGTATGGATGTGAATGTGGATGTGGATGTGGATGTGAATATGGATGTGGATGTGGATGTGGATGTATGGATGTGGATGTATGGATGTGAATATATGATATGTGATGTGAAGGAATCTGAAGTGAAGAGATGGAAAATGATGTGATTGGATGAGTACACATATAAATGGAATGTGGAATAAGTAATGTGGATTAATGAGGGACAATGTGGAAAAATGAGAGTTAATATAGAAATTGTATTTGTAAACTATTTGTAAATGCTGTTTGTAAATGGCTGTTTTATGTCAAGAATGCTGGGGAAGCATTTTGACCGTCTTGTGATTAAGGTCGTGGAGACCTAACTGATAAAGTTGCAACTGCTGACGGAGAGTCAATGGAGGACGTCTCGCGTAGCAAGGTCGACCGAGGTCTTGACCAGCCTCGGTTCGATTAAAATGGTGAGCTTCCGCCGGTAAGGTGGATGAGGGACCAAGGAAGCGGCCTATGAGTGAAGCGCTAGGTCACCTGCGAAGGATCCTAGAGGGTGCTGACCATACGGTGCTCGGGCTCTGGGTCGCCTAGGATACCCACGCGTGCGTCGAGGAAGATATTGGAACAAGGAGTAAGAGTTGTTTTCTGAAATCGGGCATGGATCTGGTTGATTGACCTTGCTGGTCTTCAATGGATGAGTCCATGGCTTTTTTTATGGATCTGTTGGTTGATCTTGCTGATCTTCAACGAGAGTCCATCTTGATTTTTATAAGTGATTATATTTCCGAGTATTATGGGCTAGGAACTACTGAAAAGGCCCCTGAGAGTGGACAGGTGGTGAGCGTTCTAGTTGCCAATGATGCCATAGATACTCTGATGAAGGAATGATGGGAAATTATGAATCAACCGGATAAATTGGAAGATTGTGATCAGTGGTACTATGGTTTCATTAAAGGATTGTTTTAAAGTTAGCTGATGCTAAGAAAAAGGCAATTTCATATTGGGTGTGTAAGTGGTGTGGCTAGTTTTATGTTTGCATGAACTTCCGGCTAGGGGGCCTTGGAACTCTTTTCCTTGGTACCCGGGACAAAACCTAACCAAATTCCAAATTGGATCCCATTACTACAGTGGTTGGGCGGTTGGCTAACCCATGGGATTAGATGGGGTTAGGCTGGACTGATGGATCCATAAATCGAGACTCAACTTTTGTTATTACGATAGATAAAGTAAATCCTGGACAGTAATTGTTCTATGGATAGGAATCAACGGCTGTGCCTCTTGAATGGGGAAAAAAGCGTTGATCCCAATGATCCAAGTGCAAGTTTCTTCCTTGATCCGACCAAATATCTTATAGATGCAATTGGATCAGTCTTTTTCCGGGTTCGGTTTTGGAACAACCGACGGATTAGTCTCTTATCCGGATATCCGTGGGTGAGGCCTCGAGTGTGGGACCCCTGTCCCGCGCGAGAAGTGCTACTTCCGCTGCTAGTACCCCGAATCCGTTGCTCGGTGGGAACAGGGATATCACAGTTGGTATCAGAGCCTTTGGCTAATAAAGATCAAATGAGAAACCAAATATGTCAAAAATTTATCAAGAAGCACAAAAAGGTTATAATTGTGTGATATAATTCATACAATTTGATATTCAAACTGCAATTCGTAATTTGGTAATTGGGTCTTCAGATGGAAATACCGTAATTATATAGAATCCCTGACTTGCTTGAGGCCTAGATATGATGGTATTTACCTTATAATTCCAAGGGCCGTGACTACCCGTATATACCGAGAGTATACTGCAGCTCTTTACTGACAGTATATACGAGTAAATCTAAGACTTGAAATTATAAGCGTTAATGCTATCCAGATGATGAATTCGAATGTGGTTGATATGATTTTTAATTCTGTTTGGGAACTGATGAAATTGATTTGGATTCTGATCGAAAAATGATGATTTCTGAAATTTAGTTAAAATGTAATAAGCTGAGCGAAACCACAATGAGGATGAATGGGACGAGTCCCAGTGATAATATTCATAACTGGAATGATAATAATGATTTCAGCAAATCACTATGAGATTAGTGGATTGTGCTGTCAGATTGCTATTGTTAACACTTGACCCGTAGATCAAGTTAAGGGATGACAAATTGAGAACTTGCTTAACTGAAATTTTCGTGGAGGAATCTTTAGAAGGGAATTTTTCGGTCTAATGGACCATTATCATGTTAAAGATATGAATGATATGAATTGAATGAATTGTCATTTAATGATGAGTTCCATTTAAGGAATAATTATCCCAGTATTCTGTTGGGTTGACCAAAATATAAGGAACCCAGGAAAAAATTGGATCTTAAGAAAAAGAGTTGTCCTCTACCTTGCGAGATGAGGACATCTCGCACTTTTCAAGTGGGATAGAATGTAAGATTCTCCCCCAGCCTTCGAGGTATAGAGGAGTAAGAACCTCTCTTTCTGATCTTATAATTATTCCCTCTCCAAAATAAAAGAAAGATTTTGTTTAAAAAAGGAAGACCCTCTCCCTAGAATACTTCTCGGAAGTCACGCCTGTTTTAAGGATTCAGAACAATGAGTTCAGAAGTAAAAATCGGTGTTTTGGATACCAAGGTTTTGGTTTTCATTCAAGTACGACCCAAAAGAAGTTCTTTATCTCTTGGGGAGTATAAGAAGTTATCCCCCAGATATTGTGGACCAAAGAAAGTAGGTAACTTAGCCTACGAACTTCTTTTATCTCCTCATCTCAAAGTTCTTAATGCCTTCTATAGAAAAATGTGCCAAACCCAAATCATGGAAAGATGGTAAAACTTCAGTGTGGCAAGTTATCGTTGGCTTCCAAGTTACGCTAGCTCCTTCCTTTATATAAGTCGTAACTTTTACCTGTCGCTCACAGTAATCTTACTTCCATCGATCTCCCTTCTTCTTAATCTCCTTCATGGCTTGGCAACAGGAACTAGTTTTATCCATAATGATTCCTCACCTTCAAGACGCAAGTGAGTCTGTGAAGAAGGATTTTATAGAACAGTATGAGCGCTCACTTTTCCCTCACTTGGGAACTTCTGTAGCGCAGACCAAATGGCAGACCTATCAAGACATAACTAGGGTAACACCCTGGGGTCAGCAGCACTTTCGTAACAATGTCCGCTTGGCCATGGTTATTGAAGCCTTAGGTTTGGGTCCCCGATACTACTGCGTCATGAGATCAAGGCATCTTGGGTTTTCTGAGCGGGTCTTCTTACTGGCGTGTTTTCTTCCTCATGAGAAGATATGCCTTTACCCCGTTTTTGGCTTGCCTCTCAGAGGTCCTTTTGTTAGATCACCTCATACCACTGAGATAGGTGCGGCAATAACCAACAGAATTATTCCCATAGATGGGTTACCTTATACTTGTGCAGCTTGTGAGTGCTGCTTTTGTGACCATATGATGGACGGGCTTATGGAAGTGTAAAGAGTTCTTCTATCTTTACTGTATAAGTTCCGAGAATGAATAAAGTTTAAATCTTGTTCTTATCTTGCTCTCTTTGAGACTTTTCTTGGTGGTTAATCTTGATTAAAATTTTTCTCTAAGTCTCATATTCGTGCATCTTGCGAAATTACCCCAATTTGCGAGATGAGGACATCTCGCGTTTTTTAAGTGGGGTAGAATGTAAGATTCCTCCCCCACCCCCTTTTTGATGTCTAGTATCTTCCCCTGTAATCAATCCCTCTTCAGAAATATAAAGACCTTGTTTCTAACTATTTTAACCTAGAGAGAGAAAATATTCTAGAGAGAGAATATTCAGATTTTGAATATTTTTGGATAGAAAAAAATCTCTTATAATTAAGATGAATTCCCCTGAAACAGAAATTCAAAAAGAATTTTCCAATGTGCAATTGGAATTAATTGGAAATGTGTATAAAGGACCTTAGCCTAAGGGTCTAGATTTTCAGAAATTTTTGGATTATGGTCCAATTAAGGTTCCTATGGGCTAATAGCATCAATCCATGTGTAGGGAGGAGATAAATCCAATTTGTAAAAGAAGATACCCAAAAATGAGTAAATGCTCACATAAGATGAAGAGTTGAAAATGTACAAGGTTTATTAGTAAAAAAACTATGAGCAATATTAAAAATATGAGATATTTTGGGTATCCAAAAATGAGTAAATGCTCACATAAGATGAAGAGATGAAAATGTACAAGGTTTATTAGTAAAAAACTATGAGCAATATTAAAAATATGAGATATTTTGGGTATAATGATTCCATTTTGACACATATGTAAGGAAGGGGAGTTCTTTAAAGGAGGTGCATATTTCACATAAGATGAAGAGTTGAAAATGTACAAGGTTTATTAGTAAAAAAACTATGACACATATGTAAGGAAGAGGAGTTCTTTAAAGGAGGTGCATATTTCACATAAGATGAAGAGTTGAAAATGTACAAGGTTTATTAGTAAAAAACTATGAGCAATATTAAAAATATGAGATATTTGGGTATAATGATTCCATTTTGACACATATGTAAGGAAGGGGAGTTCTTTAAAGGAGGTGCATATTTCACATGCTTGAATGAGTTTTAAACTCATAAAAATGGAGATATTTCATCTCTCCTCTCTCCTCATTCAAGTCTAGTTCCAAAAAGTTAGCTTAACTGACCTAAAAATGGTCAAAAATTGACCAAACTGATTTGGAAAATTCTAGAATCAGTTTGTTTGGTTAGGAGCTCAATTTTTTCTATAAATAGAAGCCTACCCCTTGTTGAAAGATATATAGTGTTTATGCATCGTTACTCTACTCCACCTAAGCTAAGAACTGTGAATTCATTAATAATTCACTAGTTTTTGGAGCTTCCCTCTT
Organism: Cibotium barometz; assembly: GCF_041138505.1. Taxonomy (NCBI): domain Eukaryota; kingdom Viridiplantae; phylum Streptophyta; class Polypodiopsida; order Cyatheales; family Cibotiaceae; genus Cibotium; species Cibotium barometz. The sequence continues at coordinate 13,041,002 of NC_141056.1, read as the reverse complement.
TCTTCAATCCCCATTGGTGGCTCCATCAACATACTTAACCAATTGATTGGTTGGGGGCCTCTACCGTGAATAAAGAATCAAGCAATTTGTAAGGTAATTAGTGAATTTTGATCATTTTCTATAATTTCTCAATGTTTCTCTCTTCTCAACCCCTCTCAAGCTTGAGAAGCTTAATTAGAATGGTTTTTGAATGTTATTGAAGTTAATTGATAAATGGTAGTGAAGAGTTACATAATTTGATGAATGCTATTGAAGTTAATTGATTAATGATAGTTAAGAATTACATAAATTTCTATTTATGCTTAATTCAAATGGTTTTTATGAAATTTCTCTCTCTCACTTAAGAAATGGTCATACTCATGACCCATTCTCAATCCAAATGAAGCTTTTCATAAAGCTTTTCCTTAATCCAAGATTAATCTATACTTGAGGTCAAATTAATGGCTTTTTTCTATGCTTTTAGTTTATGTATTTCATGAATATTGATGATTCAATCCATTATGGATTATTGATCCAATTAGGGATCATTCTAATTAATTCTTAATGATAAGCTTTATCCCTTAGAAAAAAAATTAAGATTTATCAGTCATAGCAGCGGAGCTATGGCAAAAATTTTATAAAAATTACGCATAAAATAATTTCATTCAAAGCATGAAAAGAGGACTTCCTACCATATTCTAGGAATTATCATCCTAGATTAATTGAAGATATTCATAGAGAAATTGATTTTTATATTATGCATAATTGATTTTCATGCATAGAGGTATGCATAATAGATTATTATTTTAACATAAAAGTGTTACTTTTATCATAATTAGATTTCATGCATAGAGGTATGCATAAAAGATTATTATTTTAATGTAAAAGTGTTACTTTTAGCACAATTGAATTTCATGCATAGAAGTATGCATAAGAGTTGATTATTTTATTATAAAAGTGTTACTTTTATTATATTTGAATTTCATGCATAAAGGTATGCATAAAAGTTGATTATTTTATTTTAAAAGTGTGACTTTTATTATATTTGGATTTCATGCATAGAGGTATGCATAAAAGATATTCTTTTATACTAAAAGTGTGATTTTCATCATAAATGGATTTTATGCATAACTTAGATGCATAAGAGAAATTCTTTTATTCTAAAAGTGTAATTCCTACCAAATTGAATTTATGCATAAGAAGATGCATAAAAGATTGATTTTTACTTCGAAAGTATTAATCTCCTTAAATAGAATTTATGCATAAATAAATGTGTAAAGAAATCTTATATCAAATATAAGAATTCTCTTGTATTCTATAAATAGATATGAGATGTGATAGGATGTGATAAGAGGTGTATAAGATATGACAAGAGGTTATAAGATGCTTATGAAATAAGTTATGAGGTGATAAGATGAATTAAGATTTGATAAGATGTGTATGGGATGAGGTAAGAAGTGTATGTGATAGGATAAGATGTATATGGGTTGTGATAGGGCGAGAATGGATGTGATATAAAAGATTAGATGTGAAGGCATATGGGGTTATATGAATGGGAATGTGGAAATGGATGTATGTATGTGGATGTGTGGATGTGGAGATGGGAGTGTGGATGTGTGGATGTGGAGATGGGAGTGTGGATGTATGAATGTGGAAAGGGATGTATGCATGAAGATATATATGCATAGATGTGAATGTGGATGTAGATGTGGCTGTATAGATGTGAATGTGGAATGTGGATGTGGATGTATGTATGTATGTATGTGGATGTAGATGTGGATGTATAGATGTGAATGGGAAGGTGGATGTGGATGTATGTGAATGTGGATGTAGATGTGGATGTATAGATGTGAATGTGGATGTAGATGTGGCTGTATAGATGTGAATGTGGAATGTGGATGTGGATGTATGTATGTATGTGGATGTAGATGTGGATGTATAGATGTGAATGGGAATGTGGATGTGGAGGTATGTATGTATGTGGATGTGGATGTATGAATGAGGATGTGATAGTGGATGTATGCATGTGGATGTGGATGTATGGATGTGGATGTGGATATGGATGTGTATGTATGAATGTGGATATGGGATGTGGATGTATAAATGAGGATGTGAAAATGGAGGTAAGCATGTAGATGTGGATGTATGGGATGTGAATGTGGATGTGAATGTGGATGTGTATGAATGTGGATATGGGATGTGGATGTATAAATGAGGATGTGAAAATGGAGGTAAGCATGTATGGATGTGAATGTGGATGTGTATGAATGTGGATATGGGATGTGGATGTATAAATGAGGATGTGAAAATGGAGGTAAGCATGTAGATGTGGATGTATGGATGTGAATGTGGATGTGGATGTGGATGTATGGATGTGAATGTGGAATGTGGATGTGGATGTATGTATGTATGTGGATGTAGATGTGGATGTATAGATGTGAATGGGAATGTGGATGTGGAGGTATGGATGTGAATGTGGATGTGGATGTGGATGTGAATATGGATGTGGATATGGATGTGGATGTATGGATGTGGATGTATGGATGTGAATATATGATATGTGATGTGAAGGAATCTGAAGTGAAGAGATGGAAAATGATGTGATTGGATGAGTACACATATAAATGGAATGTGGAATAAGTAATGTGGATTAATGAGGGACAATGTGGAAAAATGAGAGTTAATATAGAAATTGTATTTGTAAACTATTTGTAAATGCTGTTTGTAAATGGCTGTTTTATGTCAAGAATGCTGGGGAAGCATTTTGACCGTCTTGTGATTAAGGTCGTGGAGACCTAACTGATAAAGTTGCAACTGCTGACGGAGAGTCAATGGAGGACGTCTCGCGTAGCAAGGTCGACCGAGGTCTTGACCAACCTCGGTTCGATTAAAATGGTGAGCTTCCGCCGGTAAGGTGGATGAGGGACCAAGGAAGCGGCCTATGAGTGAAGCGCTAGGTCACCTGCGAAGGATCCTAGAGGGTGCTGACCATACGGTGCTCGGGCTCTGGGTCGCCTAGGATACCCACGCGTGCGTCGAGGAAGATATTGGAACAAGGAGTAAGAGTTGTTTTCTGAAATCGGGCATGGATCTGGTTGATTGACCTTGCTGGTCTTCAATGGATGAGTCCATGGCTTTTTTTATGGATCTGTTGGTTGATCTTGCTGATCTTCAACGAGAGTCCATCTTGATTTTTATAAGTGATTATATTGCCGAGTATTATGGGCTAGGAACTACTGAAAAGGCCCCTGAGAGTGGACAGGTGGTGAGCGTTCTAGTTGCCAATGATGCCATAGATACTCTGATGAAGGAATGATGGGAAATTATGAATCAACCGGATAAATTGGAAGATTGTGATCAGTGGTACTATGGTTTCATTAAAGGATTGTTTTAAAGTTAGCTGATGCTAAGAAAAAGGCAATTTCATATTGGGTGTGTAAGTGGTGTGGCTAGTTTTATGTTTGCATGAACTTCCGGCTAGGGGGCCTTGGAACTCTTTTCCTTGGTACCCGGGACAAAACCTAACCAAATTCCAAATTGGATCCCATCACTACAGTGGTTGGGCGGTTGGCTAACCCATGGGATTAGATGGGGTTAGGCTGGACTAATGGATCCATAAATCGAGACTCAACTTTTGTTATTACGATAGATAAAGTAAATCCTGGACAGTAATTGTTCTATGGATAGGAATCAACGGCTGTGCCTCTTGAATGGGGAAAAAAGCGTTGATCCCAATGATCCAAGTGCAAGTTTCTTCCTTGATCCGACCAAATATCTTATAGATGCAATTGGATCAGTTTGATCAGAAATGATCTTGACTACGTTAGAGTAAAAAGTTATCCTGGTGGAATCGCCGTGCTTTCCGGTAAAGGAAGTTTTTTCGGGTTCGGTTTTGGAACAACCGACAGATTAGTCTCTTATCCGGATATCCGTGGGTGAGGCCTCGAGTGTGGGACCCCTGTCCCGCGCGAGAAGTGCTACTTCCGCTGCTAGTACCCCGAATCCGTTGCTCGGTGGGAACAGGGATATCACAATTCAAACGTAGTCTTTTTAGCATACCTATACATGGTGCACAAGCTCACAGAATAACGTTTTTTTAAGTATACCTATATATGGTGCATCTTGTTGTACACATGAGGTGTGGTTAAGTTACCGAGGACCACATTATTTTGTGCCAAGACACAAATGTAGTGTAGAAGTGTTTTGCTTTATAATCCTTCAAGTAATCTTTCAAGGGAATTATTCCCTTCAATTCTTCTTCCTAGTGAACCTCTAATTGGCTTCTCTTCTTCCATTTTGTACTTCATATCAAGTGATGCTCTTATTAAGTGATGCCAATACACGTGCTTGTTGATGAAGAATGTATGGAAAATTTTAAGAAAAATTAAGGTAAAGAAACTACGTCTTTGACACAAATAGGGGCATACATAAATAATACCAAAAAAACAAATTGTGTGTGACAACAGTTTCAATTCACCTTGGTTTGCCAGCTTTTTTTATTTTTGGAAACTATTGTGGCTGCCCGACATTGAACCACCTTGGTTTGCCAACTTTCTTGTTGTTATTGTGGGTAACTATTATGGTTGCCAACTTTTTTATTATTGCGGGCAACTATTATGGTTGCCAACTTTTTTATTATTGCGGGCAACTATTATGGTTGCGCACTTGCGTTACTCCTTTGTTAACTTCTCTAGCAGCAGAGTTTGGATTTCTAAGACCAAAATGTTGCATAAGAAAAATATCATGGCTTGGTGTGTGTGGTATAGACACACACCCTGATACCCAAAAAAATAATTAACCCATTCACCACCGAATACTTGCATGCAAGACATTGAACCTCTTGTTAAACTTGTGAAATGTTTGTATACCTATTGAGGTTTGTACAGGCACACAAGTCACCCTTTTGTCCAAAAAAATAATTAACCCATTCACCACCGAATACTTGCATCGAATACTTGCATGCAAGACATTGAACCTCTTGTTGAACTTGTGAAATGTTTGTATACTTGTTGAGGTTTGGAAGGTTCATTAAATAACTCTGCCTCTTCCTTCTTTTGTGAAGGAAATGATGTGATATCGAACTTGAGGATACATATCCTTTAAATGTAACCATTCTACATATCCAAGCAAGTAAATAAAATTATATTTGAGCTCTCAAGTGAATTAGAAAACATTTTTAAGAAAGAAGTGTAGATTTAAATTACTTTTTGGTGTGCACTATAGTAGCCATGACACAAGTCTATGGTTTTTATTCCAAAAAACAAATTTTCCCTCACAAAGTGGGCCCACTTTTGTGTTTCTTTGGGCTTCTCATCAAACATGTTTATTTATTACCCCATGAAAACCCATTTTTTCATCTTAGATTTGGGGTGGCTTCCCCATGAAAACTCTCTAAAACAATGAACTCTCCCATTGATGGCACATAACCGTGCCTATTAAAGCTCTCTTCGAATTCCAAAGGATGGTAATCTATAATTCAAATGGCTGGATTCACACAAAGCCTATTTAATGGTGGTATAGGTGGAAGTCTCTCATCATCTACAAAGCACGAAGTTAACCAATCTTGCAACATCTCAGTTTACACCAGCTTCCCAAAATTTTCAGGTGGCGAGTGAAATTTCTCATCCTCTTCTTCCATTGATGGCTGATAACCCTTTTTCAAGAGATCTGTGGGGTAGAGGAGCTTGCTAATAGTTTCTTAGACCACATTTAACACAATCACACTTGGCCTTGCATTCTCAGTGCTCTTGGGCATTGTCGGGGTAATCATCTTCGATGTTGCTTTTGATGAGCTTCTCAAGATTGGGTTGATGAAGCCATTCTACAACATACAACATTATAAATGAGTTAAAATTCAAGGGGAGAGGTTTAAGTTCATCTATGTTTGGAGAGAGAGAGAGAGAGTGAGAGAGAGAGTGAGAGTGAGAGTGAGTGTGTGTGTGTGTGTGTGTGCACGTGCGCATGTGTGCACGCATGCACACACATGAGTGTGCTTTAGTGTATGTGTATGTGTCTGTGTGTTGTTGAGATATCGAGCTCATCTAGTGAGGCGGTGGATACACTGCTGGGGGATAGGCCCCACACTTACACCACTGGCATGGTTGGTGAGATCATGGGTGATATGCGGCCAGTGGGATGATAGGCTATGTGACAGCCATTCTAGAGACTGGCATAGTTATAGCGCCAGCTCATTTAGTTGGGTTCACACTATAGAGAACCCTAGTATGTATTTGGTTGAGTACCTTTTCATATTGTGGTGTACTCTTATCTTTGTATATGGTGTGTTGAGTGTTGTGTGAAGAAGAAGAAGATTTTTAGCCTCTCACCTTGTGTGTTCTCTTTTAGGGTTTTGTGAGTGTGTGTGTGTGCTTGCAAGAGCTCAAGCTCTCTTCTCCCCCTGCATCTTTTCATGGTATCAGAGCCTGGTTCATGCTAAGGGCTGAGCTGAATGCAAGAGAAACACAAGAAGCGGTACGAGGGTAAGAGCTTCATCAACTCTTTCCTATTTGTGTTGGTGACTACACCCTTGTCGAGAGCTCTACAGGAGGCACCGAAATGATCTCTGATTGAGAAGATTTTTTCACATGAGTAAAGCTATAGGGCAAGTATCTGGACAGAATTTTTTAGGCGTCGAAAATGCATTTCGGGCGCGTTAGGACCTCCGTTTTTCAGAATGCAGGCGATTTTGAGCACTACGGGTAAGTCATCGATTCTATGCAGAACTCTATTTTAAGAACTGCAGGAAGACAGATTGGTTGTGCAGACATTATGTGTACTGCAAGGAGGTCAACAATTGCCATTGGGTGTATGTATGCACATTGAGGTCACTGGTTGTGACATTTGAGTATAGTACAGTACCGCTGTAGAAAATATAGCAGTTTGTGCAAGACAAACCAGAGTACTGTTTTTGGTAAATTTGTGTGTCTTCTAGCAAGATATCACATGATGGCATAAACTAGATTGTTGTTGAGAAGCTTGACAAGAACAACTTCCATGCTTGGAGGTTCAAGTTGACAAATTTCCTGATGGGAAAGGGTTACTGGGACTACAAAGAAGGTGAGCATGAAGAGGCACCAGAGATCAATCCGACTACTGCAGATGTGAAAGAGTTCAAGGATTGGAACCAAGGAGCCAGAAAAGTTATGTATTGGCTCTCTATCAGTATACAGGACACCATGATTGGGCACATACAGGATGCCAAGTCCCCCAAGGAGGCATGGGACACCTTGGTAAAACTCTATGAAACGAATACCAAGGCACGAAAGATATAGTTGAAGAATGAACTTCATACTATGGAGAAAAAGAGTATGTCTGTGAATGACTATGCATTGAAGATCAAGGGTATTTTGGAATCCCTTGCATCTATTGGCATTTCAGTAGATGATGATGATAAGGTGGAAGTCTGTCTACGTGGTCTCGGGCCACAATACAAGAGGCATTCAAGACGTCTATTCAGACTCGGGAAAATATTCCCAATTTCACAGATTTGGTGTCTATGTTGATTATAGAAGAGAAGAGCTTGGGTGAAGACCAACAGTCTTCACAAAACAAAAACAGTTCAGAGCAACAAGCCTTCTACACAAGTTCAGAAAGAGGATGAGCTAGAGGAGGCCGTGGACACGACCAAGGAGGTGGCCAAACAGGTAATCAAAATTATGGCCAGCAACAGCAACAGCAACAATAGCAGTCCCAAAATTCACAACAACAATAATACGTAGATGTGGAAGAGGCCAATTCAATGATTGAGCAAGGTTTGCAGGTCTGGTTTAACCCTGATGGTTGTTATGTTGTTGAAGACTTTAAAGATAAGTGCAGGTTGGTTGTAAAAGGCAACAGAGTGGGCAGAATGTTTACATTGAATGTAAACATGCCTGAAGTGAGTGCTACGATGTTTGCAAATGGTTCATGAATTGTTGCAGACATAGACATTTAGCATAAAAGAATTGGACATGTGAATGTGCAAAGAATGAAGTCTATGTAGACTAAAGGAATTGTGACAGGGCTGCCAAAGTTTAAAGTTGAAGGTATGCAGAAAATATGTGAAGCATGCCAATTTGAAAAGCAAACAAAGCATGTATTTCCACGTGACAGAAATGTGAGCAAAAATGCACTAGATGTTGTGCATTCATATGTATGGGGTCCTACTAAGACCATGTCTATGGGAGGCTGCAGGTATTATGTGACATTTATTGATGATGACCACACAAGGAAAGTGTGGGTATACTTCATGAAGGAGAAGAGTGAGGTGTTCACTCATTTTCAGAATTTCAGAGTTATGGTTGAAAAGCAAACAAGGAAACATGTAAAGTGTCTAAGGTCAAATGGAGGGGGAGAGTACTTCTCCAATGAGTTCTCTGAATTTTTAAAGAAGAATGGTATTCAGAGACAGTTTACATGCAGATACACTCCGCAGCAAAATGGAGTTGCTGAGCGAAAAAACAGGCACATTGCTGAGATTGCGCGAGCATTGATGGGAGAGAAGTATATGCCACATAGCTATTGGCTAAGGCTGTTTCTATAGCAGTTTACATCATGAACAGGACTCCAACTGTAGCCATACATGATGTAACTCCAGAGGAGAGGTTAACTGGCAGAAAACCTGATTTGTCTCATCTGAAAGTCTTTGGATGCATTGCATATGTGCGTGTGCCAGATGAGCTGAGAACTAAGCTGGGTCCAAAAGCTAAAAAATGTGTGTTTATTGGGTATTCCCTTGAGCAAAAGGGATACAGGTGTTATAACCCTACTACACATGAGTTGGGGTAAGCAGGGATGTTGTTTTTGATGAGATGATCAGCTGGTATGCTGCTAAAAAAGAAGCTGTTGGGGTTGATGTGAGTGGAAACGTGGTTGCTTTGAATGCAAGTCAGCAATCACAGTCTTTGATGAGTGGACCAGGAGAGTCCTCATCTAGTGGTTCAGTTGATAGACCATGGAATGGCAGGCTGCATCATAATACCAATCTTGTAAATGTGATTAGTATATCACATAAAGGCAAAGAGAAAGTGGTTGAGCCCCTTAGTATGCCTGACATTTCTGCAAGGCATTCTCATGTTGATGGAGAGTCAGAGATGAGATTTGATGAGGATCTTGGGATTCCAGCTATGAGAACACCTGGTGTAAAGAAGGCTATGGAAGCCATGAATGCAAAGCTATGAAGATCTGGGAGAGTGAGGTTTACCTATGATGGTTATGTGGCACATCACTATGCATACATGGCAAAAGTTGTACAGGTTGTAGAGCCCACATGCATTGATGAGGCTATTGGAAATGTGTGTTGGGAGAAAGCTATGGATGAGGAGATGGATGCGCTATATGAAAATGAGACTTGGGATTTAGTGCAATTGCCTGAAGGCAAGAAAGCCATTGGATGCAAGTGGGTGTATAAAGTAAAACATAACAGTGAGATGGAAGCATAAGCAGGTACAAGGCTAGATTGGTAGCCAAAGAATACGTACAGACATATGGCATTGATTATGAGGAAACTTTCAGCCCAGTTGGCAAGATGGCAACAGTGAGAGTTGTGATAGTAGTGGTTGCATCAAAGTAATGGTCTTTACATCAAATGGATGTAAAGAATGCATTCTTGCATGGGGATTTGCAGAGGTGTATATGTTGCAGCCACCTGGTTATGAGGATATGAGTCACTCTGAGCATGTTTGCAGGTTGAAGAAAGCCTTGTATGGCTTAAAATAAGCACCAAGAGTATGGTCTGACAAGATTTTTGAATATCTTGTCACTATTGGCTTTCATGTAGCCAATGCAGATTTCTCGCTGTATGTGAGACACAGTGATAGAGGGGTTATGCTTGTTGTCATCTATGTAGATGACGTGATCATTACGGGAGACCATGATGTAGAGATCTTTGATGTAAAGATCTTGCTTAGACAGAAATTTGAGATGAAGGATCTGGGGGAGCTCAGATATTTCTTGGGCATTGAGGTGATTAGGTCACCACATGGTATTGGATTACTACAGAGACAGTATGGCTTGGACATGTTGTCCAAGTATGGTATGACAGGCTCTAAGCCTATCTCAGTGCCATTGGATCAGAATGGCAAGTTGAGTGTGCAGATTCAGGAGAGATTTTGGAGGATCCTACTATGTATAGGTGCATAGTAGGAAGCTTGATCTACATGACGATCACCAGGCTAGATTTGAGCTACGCTGTTGGGTTGGTGAGTCAGTTTATGCAGGTTGCCGAAAGCCGCATTTGGATGCATTGAGATGCATACTGAGGTATGTGAAGTCTACTTTGCATTGTGGACTATTTTATAAAACTGGGACAGAGATATGTGTACATGCGTACACAGATGCTGATTGGGGTGGTAGTATCTCAGATAGAAGATCTACTAGTGGCTTCATGTTTTCTTTGGGGAGTGCTGCTGTGACTTGGAGCAGCAAAAAGAAGCAGCCTACGGTTGCTCTATTCAGTAGAGGCCGAGTACAGAGGTGCTGCTATGGTAACATATGAGGTAGCTTGGTTGAGAAAGCTACTTGCAGATTTGGGTCTATCAATGGATAGACAAGTTTTCATTTTCTGTGACAACATTAGCAGTATACAGTTGGCCAGGAACCCAGTTTTTTATGCTCGCACGAAGTATATAGAGGTCCACTACCATTTTGTCAGAGAGAAGGTTTTGGCAGAAGACGTTGACCTTGTTTATGTCAGCACACAGGATCAGGTCGCTGACATCTTCACCAAAGCATTGGGTACAGAGAAGCTCCGTAGATTCAGGGCTTCGCTTGGTGTACATGAGATGGAGTTGAGCTCGAGGGGGAGTGTTGACATTTCGAGCTTATCTAGTGAGGCAGTGGACACTGATGACCCGCCTAGGGGATAGGCCCCACACTTATACCACTGGCATGGTTGGTGAGATCATGGGTGATATGCGGCCAGTGGGATGAGAGGCTGTGTGACAGCCATTCTAGAGACTGGCATAGTTATAGCGCCAGCTCATTTAGTTGGGTTCACACTATAGAGAACCCTTGTATGTATTTGGTTGAGTACCTTTTCATATTGTGTGTACTCTTATCTTTGTATATGGTGTGTTGAGTGTTGTGTGAAGAAGAAGAAGATTTTTAGCCTCTCACCTTGTGTGTTCTCTTTTAGGGTTTTGTGAGTGTGTATGCTTGCAAGAGCTCAAACTCTCTTCTCCCCTGCATCTTTTCATGTGTGTGTATAGGAGAGGTGTGTATACGAGAGAAAGCGAGTGAGTGCATGATTGTGTTTTAGTGTATGTATATGTGTCTATGCATGTATAGTAGAGATGTGTATATAGGAGAGAAAGCAAGCAAGTGAGTGCATGATTGTGTTTTAGTGTATGTATATGTGTCTATGCATGTATAGTAGAGATGTGTATATAGGAGAGAAAGCAAGCAAGTGAGTGCATGTGTGTATGGGTTTAAGAGAGCAAGCAAGCAAGTGTGTGCACATGTGTGTGTGTGTGTGTGTGTGTGTGTATGTGTATTAAGGAGAGAATGCAAGCAAGTGGTATGTGTGTGTGTGTGTGTGTGTTTGAGAGATTGAGAAAGAGAGGGAGAGGTGAGGGGTGTATATCTGTGTGTTTTTGAGAGATTAAGAGGGAGAGGTGAGGTGTGTGTGTGTGTGTGTGTGTGTGTGTGTGTGTGTGTGTGTGTGTGTGTGTGTTTGAGATATTGAGAGAGAGAGAGAGGAAAAGGTGAGGGGTGTATGTGTGTGTTTTTGAGAGAGAGAGAGAGAGAGAGAGAGAGAGAGGTGAGGTGTGTGTGAGAGTGAGAGTGAGGTGTGCCCAAGAGAGGCAAAACATGCCACACACCCTTGAGGATGTGTGCAACTGTCATGAGAATATATTTTAAGTCCTCTAGAAAAATATTATTTATCCCCTCTTGAGTAATTTGGGGACGCCTAGATTACTCTTGCGTCATGCCGGCTAGGTTAATATCGTGGGTGATACCACTATAAATATTAATACGTGCGTTATATGACGTATGTTTGAGGCCACCTATGATTATTTCAGTTAGGTTTGTATGGCAGGGTGATTCCTGGGGTACTTACGCCTGGTAGTCATGAGTTTGTGATGATTTGTGCCTGTTTAATATTTGTGGGATTAATTTAATAATTAATTGGGCTTATATTTTCAGGTGATGAAGACTATGGGAATTGAAGAGTTTACTTTGGAAGAAATGTCTTGGATCATCACATTTCATTTTTGGCAAGCATAGTAGCTTGTAACCTTATTAAATGATTTTTCCATTTTGAACTTTACGAAAGATACATTTATTTTTGTGGAATTTATTAAAGCCTATGGCTTTACCCTAGTCCCAATTTGACACTCTATTTTTGTTAAAGAAGAGTGCCGTGCTCTCTAAAAAGCACATCTTGTATTTTGGGGGCTATGGCCTAATTTTGGTGAAAAGGAAAGCTAATAAAGAAATACTCTTGTGTGGGGAGAGGCCACGCACAAGAGGGGGGAAGATTGCACCCAATATGGTCTTTTTGGAGCTAAGTATTTTTGTTTAAGTGTTTAATTTTTTTAATTGATTTGATTTAGTTGAAGCTTACAAGCAATGGTTTTTATGATTGAATTAATTCTCTACTTTCCACAATCAATTCCTAGAATAAGATTCCGGTTGCAGTGGTATCAGAGCTTGGGCTAGGAGATTTGTGGAGAAGGTAGGAAAGGGCTTCAACTTCTCAAAAATCAAGAAAGTGCAGGAATTTATCCAGTGGACAGAAGGGTGTTTTGCAGGTCTTTACCCAAAGGTCAAAGATTCAAATCTAGATCTACTCTCAAACCCACTCACCACCCTGCAAAACCATCCCTCTTTATCAAAAAGTGGTTTTTCTAAATACTCAGTGAAATCAAAATCTGACCGTATGGATGAAATCCTCATAGCCAAAAACCTCACGGGTAACTCTCAATTTGATGACGAAGATGACACTATTCAAAGGGCTGTAAATGCTACATTGCAAGCACAAAGGTCACAAAAAGAATCCAAGATTAGTCGGAAAGCTTTCACATTTCAAAATTATGATGGAAAGAAGGATGCAAGGGTCATTTTAGCTTGGCTTAGTCAACTAGATGACTATTTTTCTGGAGAAAAATTTTCAGAGAATGATAAGATTAAATGTGCAGTCAATCATATGGTAGAAAGTGCAGCTTTATGGTGGAGTGTAATTAAGCAAGGTCGTGATAAGCCAGATTCTTGGAAAAGATTTCAACGGCTGGTTAAAAAGCACTTTTTACCCTCACAATTCAAGTCCAAAGTTAGGCACCAATGGGACACTTTGCATCAATTGGAAAAGGAAACTATATCACAGTATGTAGAAAAGTTCTGGAATACTTTATTACAGGTGCAGGTTGTGGATAGAGTTAGTGAGAAGGATCAAAAAAGGAAGTTCATATCGGGCCTTAGATCTACCATTAGGGCCGATGTGAATATGTTTCGACCTCATTCACTATCTTCTGCAATAACTTTGGCAACTAATTCAGAACGTAAAAATGGTTTTCCTAAAGAGATTAAAGCACATGAGGGAACTTATTCTAAACCATTTACTAAATCTTTTTATGCTTCAAAGAAGATGTATAAACCAGGTTATGACAAAGGCAAGGACGAGGCTAAAGGCAACATGAGTACCAATAAGAAAGTCAATGGTGGCAAACCGAAGACATCTCCTATCAAATGTTTCAAGTGCCACAAAGAAGGTCACATAGCACCGAATTGTCCGGAGCGTACCAAGAATTCAACACCAGCAGCAGCAGATCGAGTCAACATGATTGAAGAAGATGACAATGAAGAAGAATCATTCAAGCAAGAGGGTAAACCTCATGTTCATTCTTTGCTTAAAATAAAAGGAACGATAAATGGACATGAAGTTCTTATTTTGCATGATGATGGTAGTACACATGATTTCATTTCTGAAAAGGTACTTAAAGCATTAAATCTTCATTCTTTACCTACGCACTATAAAGTCAAAGCAGCATTTACTGGAACAAAGTATAATTGCATGCAAGTGGTGAAAGATTTAGATTTATGCATCAAACCTTTAACAGAAAAGAGGGATTTCTTAGTTGCACCTTTACAAGGGGTAGATATAATTTTGGGTATGCCTTGGAGACACAAATACAATCCTATTATAGACTATGACACTCATAGTATTTCTCTAAGGAAGGACAATGAAGATATTATCCTCCAGTGTCAAGTCAAAGGAGAAATGAGTCCTTTGTTGAGTCACACTCAAGCAAAGAGAGCTCTAAGAAAAAGAGACAAGACTTATATGGTATGGGTTAACCAGCTTGATGCTGAGTTGGACACATCCAAAAGACCAAAGTTTGACTCTTTTATCTCCAAATTTAGTGACTGTTTCATGGAAGATCTGCCTCCAGGATTACCTAAGTCTAGGCCTGAGGATCATAGTATTGACTTATTGCCTGGAAATTCCCCGCCTTGTAAAGCTCCCTAGAGAGTCAACAATTTAGAGCAAAAAGAAATCCAAAGCCAAATAGAAGACTTGCTAGAGACGCACCTTATTCGACCTAGTAGTTCACCTTTTGGAGCTCCAGTACTTCTTGTTAAGAAGAAGAACGGAACTTACCGAATGTGTGTAGACTATCGTGCAGCATTAAATAAGATTACTGTCAAGAATAGATATCCTATTCCTAGGGTAGATGATCTTCTTGATAAGCTTAGAGGATCAAAGGTCTTTAGCAAGATTGACCTAAAGTCTGGGTATCATCAAGTTCGTATGACTCAATCTGACATTTTCAAGACAGCTTTTAGAACCCAAACTGGTCATTATGAGTTTTTGGTTATGCCATTTGGTTTGACCAATGCTCCAGCTACTTTCAGCCGTATGATGAATCGTATATTCCTTAAGTTTCAAAGTTTTGTTATAGTGTTATTTGATGACATTCTTGTTTTCAGCAAGGATCGACAAGAGCATGAACAACACTTGGAACAAGTGTTCAATCTTTTGAGAGAAAATGAATTGTATGTCAATCCTGAAAAGAGTTCTTTCTTTCAAGAAGAGATTGAATACTTAGGTCATATAGTGTCGGCTGAAGGGATTCGTGTAGATCCTAAGAAAATTGAATGTATTGCTTCTTGGCCTACGCCTAGAAACATACATGATCTTAGATCTTTTCTTGGCTTATGTAGTTATTATAGGAAGTTCGTCAAGAATTTTGCTTGTATTGCCAATCCTTTGACTGAACTCCTTAAGAAAGCTACAAATTTCAATTGGACTGATAAGCAAGATAAATCTTTTGCAACACTCAAGAATGCTTTAACACAAGCACCAGTTCTTACACTACCTGATTTTCAAAGACCATTCTTTATAGTAGTGACTGATGCTAGTGGCAAAGGATTTGGAGCTGTTCTTATGCAAGACAACCATCCTATTGCTTATCAAAGTAGAAAGCTTAAGCCTGCAGAGCAAAATTATAGCACTTATGACAAGGAATTAGCAGCAGTAGTGCATGCTTTGAAGATCTGGAAGCATTACCTAATGGGCTCTGAATTTCTTATCAAGACAGACCAACAAAGCATTAGGCATTTGCTTACGCAACCTCTTATTTCAGATAGGCATATCAAATGGGCAGCTTTCATTCAAAGTTTCCAACCTATGATTCAATATCAACCTGGAAAAGAAAATGTTGTTGCCGATGCTTTGAGTCGAAGACCAAATATCAACAACATTTCTATAATTGAAAGTGAACCATTTGTCCTCATGAAAGAAACTTATGAAGTTGATCCAGATTTTTCTCAAATATGGATCAAATTGCGTGAAAACAATTGGACACCTCAAGGAAGTTATTCTCATAATGATGGCTATCTTTTCTTTGAGAAGAGATTGTGTGTTACTCAACCTTACAGACAGCTTGTCTTGGAAGAGATGCACCAACCACCATTTGTGGGACATAGAGGAGTTTCCGCAACACTTCAAGTAGTTTCTCGAGAATTCTATTGGCCCCATTTGAAGAATGATGTAGCTAAGTTTGTAGCTGAATGTAACATTTGCCAAACAATCAAAAGCTACAAAGGCAAAGCTTTAGGATTGCTTATGCCTCTACCTATTCCTGATAGACCATGGGAACCAGTGTCTATGGATTTCATTACTGGCTTCCCTACTACTTCCAGTCACACCATGAAATGATTTGGACAATAGTGGATAGATTTAGTAAGCAAGCCTATTTTATTCCATGTAAAAAGACACTAACTTCTCAGCAAGCCGCGAACATATTTGTTAAGCAAATTTTTGTTCATCATGGTCTACCCAAAGTGATAGTTTCTGACAGAGATTCTAAATTTTGTAGTCACTTTTGGGTTGCTCTTTTCTCAAAATTAGGCACTAAGTTAGATTTTTCCACGGCATTCCATCCGGAATCGAATGGACAAACCGAAGTTACAAATAGCACTATCTTAGATATGCTTAGAGCCTATGTTTCCCAGCAACCTAGTGCATGGGATAAGTACATACACCTACTCCAATTTGCTTATAATAATACTCCTCATACTGCTACTGGTCGAGCACCATTTGAGATTATCTATGGAAGAGCATTGCCTATTCCGGCTACTAGACTCTCTCATAAGATTGAAGCAGCCGACCAATATGTTAGAGATTTTGATCGCATTCTATCTGAAGTGCGTGATTGTATTCAAAGAGCTCAAGAGAAGTATACATCTCAAGCAAATAGGAAGCGCAAAGATTTTTCATTTCAAGAAGGTGATTATGTACTTTTGAGAATTGAAAAGCGTCGAAAAAAAAAGGGTGTGGAAAAATTCCCTGTATAGTGAAGCTAGCGCCTAGATATTATGGGCCATTTAAAATCCTCAAAAAGATTAATGATGTGGCCTATAGACTAGAGCTTCCATCTAATTGGAATATCCACAATTCTTTTCATATCCATCTCTTGAAACCTTTTCGAGGAACACTTCCTACTCACCCAACATATGAGGAACCACCTCTTATTGAAGGAGAGGAAGAAGTACTAGTTCCTGATGCAATCATTGACCAAGAGATAACAACAACAAGAACAGGTAATCAATACTTCAAGTATCTTTTGACTTTTAAGAATCATCCACAAGAAGATGCTAAATGGATGCCTGAGAAATTTTTTCGAGTTTACCCTGAAATTCTTCATTCTTTTCAAACCCAGCAAATCCGCAATTGAGGACAATTGCAAACTCAAGCAAGAGGGATGTCATGAGAATATATTTTAAGTCCTCTAGAAAAATATTATTTATCCCCTCTTGAGTAATTTGGGGACGCCTAGATTACTCTTGCGTCATGCCGGCTAGGTTAATATCGTGGGTGATACCACTATAAATATTAATACGTGCGTTATATGACGTATGTTTGAGGCCACCTATGATTATTTCAGTTAGGTTTGTATGGCAGGGTGATTCCTGGGGTACTTACGCCTGGTAGTCATGAGTTTGTGATGATTTGTGCCTGTTTAATATTTGTGGGATTAATTTAATAATTAATTGGGCTTATATTTTCAGGTGATGAAGACTATGGGAATTGAAGAGTTTACTTTGGAAGAAATGTCTTGGATCATCACATTTCATTTTTGGCAAGCATAGTAGCTTGTAACCTTATTAAATGATTTTTCCATTTTGAACTTTACGAAAGATACATTTATTTTTGTGGAATTTATTAAAGCCTATGGCTTTACCCTAGTCCCAATTTGACACTCTATTTTTGTTAAAGAAGAGTGCCGTGCTCTCTAAAAAGCACATCTTGTATTTTGGGGGCTATGGCCTAATTTTGGTGAAAAGGAAAGCTAATAAAGAAATACTCTTGTGTGGGGAGAGGCCACGCACAAGAGGGGGGAAGATTGCACCCAATATGGTCTTTTTGGAGCTAAGTATTTTTGTTTAAGTGTTTAATTTTTTTAATTGATTTGATTTAGTTGAAGCTTACAAGCAATGGTTTTTATGATTGAATTAATTCTCTACTTTCCACAATCAATTCCTAGAATAAGATTCCGGTTGCAGCAACAGGGTTGGTTTCCCGAAGCACACTAAGTGGTGGGCTCTTCTCTAAACAGTATGTCTGGAGTTCTCAATGCTCATGACGGATACAGAAGACATAATAGAGTGGAACACAACACAAGAAGAGACAAGATTGCAAAAGAGGAACAAGAACACTTGCGCTACTCTGAGAACACTGTTACATGTCCGTCATTGTACCGCCCACACTCAACAAAGGTCACAGTGTGAAGAGGATGACACATGGCTCAAGTTAAGGACAAGTGAGTACAGAGCACAGACTACAAGGTAAGGGCCTTGTCCTCTACCCATTTTGTGCAATAATCAATGGGGCCACCAGGTTATATTGTTTGTTGTCCTTTGGGAAGCCGTAATGAATGGGTCGATGAAGTCTAGACCCCACTTTTGAAATGGCTCAAGTGGCAGGACTGGATTATGGGGCATTATGTCTCCATCATTTGGTTTCCCCATCCTCTGGCACATGTCACACTCCTTCGAGAGCTTATGCACATCTTTCAACATAGTTGGACACCATAGACATGTGTGGAATATTTTCTATCCTATGACTTCTCCAAAAAAATTGCTGTTGCTTACACCTTAATGTGCTTCTGCTAACACGGCTTGCTGCTCAAGCTCGGGGACACATCTCTGAAGAATCTAGTCGATGCCCATTTTGTATAGCTCCCCAACCACTACCATAAATGACTTGCGATTTCAAGGAATGTCCATGCATGTCCTTCAAGATGAGTCAACAAGGGACCTGAGCAAGGAGAGTTGGCAAGGAGGAATATAGAGTGAGGATGAGGAGTGGCTTGTTAGAGAGGCTAAAGATGGGTGGTGTACAACCTCCATAGAAATCTTTTCAACCAAATAACCCGTCGTCGAGAAGTCTACAAAGAAAAGAGACACAACCGATGTGCTCTCCTCACCATCTAGAAACTTTCCTTTGAGATCCACCTTGCGTAATAAGTGCACAATCCTGTTGACAATGATGTGTAAGAATTAATTTTCAACATGTTTCCCGTACATAAAGATTTCATGAAAGTTCATCCCCTCACTTGCCTCCTCCTTATTAGGAGATACCTCCACCAAGACACTAAACAAGGTGGCCGCACGAATATGTCACAGTTTGCGAGCTTACCATCTATTCATAAAATATTAATGTGAAAAATAGTACTTTGAGAAATATACTTAAACACACATCTTATTTTAGCCTATACCTGCTGTAAGTTGTGAAGGTTACTTGTCTTCCTTAGTCCTCTTGGAGGATTGCTTGCTTGCTTTCTTTGGAGGATTGCTTTGCATGTACTCCAACCGTTTCTTTATCAAAGACACGGTTGAGTGGGAGGGCTCTTCGGTATTAGCTGCTTTATTTTGAGAAGAGATGGCTTTATTTTGGGAAGAGATGGCTTTCCTGGAAGTTGAACCAACCTCCTCCATTTCACTAATTGGCCTCTCATGTGCATGCTCTATAATAAATGAATGTTTGTTTTCATGTAGAAGATAACATAGCAAAATATTAGAAATACGTTGGCCAGAGAAAGGTAACAAAAGAATACCCTTGCAAATGATCTCCCTCATGCCTTAGATACTCTCCAATGGGGTAGTCACGGCACCACAGACAGTATTGCACCTCCCATTCACTAAGGCCACTCTCTCCTTCATCCAAAGAGGAAACATGGAGCCATTCCCAGAGAGATCTATCCACTCATCCACAAATGCTGGCATCTCCTCAATTTCATGCTCATCACATGAAGCTTAACAATGCATCTATTAAAGTGGAATAATCATTAACTTTCAACTTATTATTTGTATGTCACATGCAACTTAGGTTCTCTAATTCGAGGCACATAATGATAAAGAATGAGACAATGTAGTATGAATACCTATAAAATACTCTCTTGGAAAACTCTGAAAGCTCCAGAATCTTCTCATCTGATTCTTTGGTATTCATGTGGCCCCATAACTCAAAAAAGCATTGTCAAGATGGTCTCTTCTTTGGTTAGAAAACCATGTTTCAAAGCCCTCTGGCAGCTCTTCCACCAATTTTCCTTTCATTTTGAGGCATTATTTCAAAATATTTCCCCAATACCATTATTTCCTCAAGTACATTCTAAGCTTTTGCGCACTCAAATATCTCTCACATGAAGGATCATCCAACCGGCATGTGAGCATAGAGCGGAGTATATCTCTCTTCCTACAATTCCAACAAAAATAACAGCGTTTGAAACGACTAGCATACATATGGACACACATACATGTTGAGATATCGAACTCGTCTAGTGAGGCGGTGGACACTGATGACCCGCTTGGGGGACTCCTGGTGGGGGATAGGCCCTACACTTACACCACTAGCATGGTTGGTGAGATCTTGGGTGATATGCGGCCAGTGGGATGACAGGCTGTGTGACAACCATTCTAGAGACTGGCATAGTTATAGCGCCAGCTCATTTAGTTGGGTTCACACTATAGAGAACCCTTGTATGTATTTGGTTGAGTACCTTTCATATTGTGTGTACTCTTATCTTGTATATGGTGTGTTGAGTGTTGAGTGAAGTAGAAGAAGATTTTCAGCCTCTCACCATGTGTGTTCTCTATTAGGGTTTTGTGAGTGTGTGTGTGCTTGTTGCAAGAGCTCAAGCTCTCTTCCCCCCTGTATCTTTTCATGGTATCAGAGCTTGGTTCATGCTAAGGGCTGAGCTGCAAGCAAGAGAACCATAGGAAGTGGTACGAGGGTAAGAGCTTCAACTACTCTTCCCTATTTGTGTTGGTGACTACACCCTTGTCGGGAGGGAGGCACCGACAAACGATCTCTGATTGAGGAGCTTTCTTCGCGGGAGTAAAGCTATAGGGCAACTATATTGTCCTATTAGACTAAATTTTCAAGCTGAAAACGTGTTTCGGGTGCGTCTAGACCTCCGTTTTTCAGAAAGCAGGCGATTTCGAGCACTGCGGGGGTAAGTCATCAATTCTGTACAGAAATCTGTTTTAAGAATTGCAGGAAGACAGATTGGCTTTGCAGACACTATGGGTGCTACAAAGAGGTCAACAGTTACCATTGGGTGTATGTATGCATATTGAAGTCACTGGTTGTGACATTTGAGAGTACTATAGTACTGTTGCTGCAGAAAATACAGCAGTTTACAGGACAAACCAGAGTGCCATTTCTGGTAAAATTGTGTGTCTAGCAAGATGTCAAATGATGGCATAACACAGATTGTGGCTGAGAAGCTTGATAAGAATAACTTCCATGCTTGGAGGTTCAGGTTGACAAATTTCCTGATGGGAAAGTGCTATTGGGACTACATAGAAGGTGAGCATGAAGAGGCACCAGAGATACCGGACATAAATCCGACTGCTGCAGATGTGAAAGAGTTTAAAGACTGGAACCAAGGAGCCAGGAAAGTTATGTATTGGCTGTCCAATAGTATACAGGACACCATGATTGGGCACATTCAGGATGCCAAGTCCCCCAAGGAGGCGTGGGACACCTTGGTAAAACTCTATGAAACAAATACCAAGACACGTAAGATACAGTTGAAGAATGAACTTCATACTATGGAGAAAAAGAGCATGTCTGTGAATGACTATGCATTGAAGATAAAGGGTATTATGGAATCCCTTGCATCTATTAGTGTGTCAGTAGATGATGATGATAAGGTGGAAGTCTATCTACGTGGTCTCGGGCCACAATACAAGGCGTTCAAGACGTCTATTCAGACTCGGGAAAACATTCCCAACTTTACAGATTTGGTGTCTATGCTGATTATAGAAGAGAAGAGCTTGGGTGAAGACCAACAGTCTTCACAAAACAAAAACAGTTCATAGCAACAGGCCTTCTACACAAGTTCAGGTAGAGGACGAGGTAGAGGAGGCCGTGGACGCGGTCAAGGAGGTGGCCGAACAGGTAATCAGAATTATGGCTAGTAGCAGCAGCAACAACAGTCCCAGAATACACAACAACAACATCAACAACACACAGGTGGAAGAGGCAAATTCAGAGGCAGGGGGAGTCAAAGAGGACGTGGAAATTGGCAAAGGAAATATAATGATGCACATGAATGCTTTTATTGTGGTAAGCCTGGACATGTACAGGCAGAATGTTATAAGAAGCAGGCTGACATGCAAAATGGGAAAGTGCAGCAGAACAACTATGCATCCTCAACCAGAAACAATGAGGATAATGAAAGGTTGTTTGTTATGTAGCATGTCGTTTGAATGCCATGTCTGAAAATGTTGAAGCAGCACAAAAAGATGATGTATGGTATGTGGATTCAGGTGCTTCGAACCACATGACAAGTCATGGGGAGTGGTTCAAGGAGATGAAAAACCTTGAAAGACCAAGTTTTGTGGAAACAGGGGATGACACTGCTCATCCAATTACCCATGTTGGAGATGTGCCATTGTCTATGCGCAGGATGGCAAAGTGAAGTACCTTGCAGATATACTTCACGTTCCGAACATAACAAAGAATCTGGTTTCAATTGGCCAGATGATTGAGCAGGTTTTGCAGGTTCGGTTTAACCCTGATGGTTGGTATGTTGAAGACTTTAAAGACAAGTGCAGGTTGGTTGCAAAAGGCAACAGAGTGGGCAGAATGTTTACGTTGAATGTAGACATGCCTGAAATGAGTGCTACGATGTTTGCAAATGGTTCAAGAATTGTTGCAGACACAAACATTTGGCATAAAAGAATTAGACATGTGAATGTGCAGAGAATGAAGTCTATGCAGACTAAAGGAATTGTGACAGGGCTGCCAAAATTTAAAGTGGAAGGTATGTAGAGAATATGTGAAGCATGCCAATTTGGAAAGCAAACAAAGCATGTATTTCCACATAACAGATATGTGAGCAGAAATGCACTAGATGTTGTGCATTCATATGTATGGGGTCCTACGAAGACCATGTCTATGGGAGGCTGCAGGTATTATGTGACATTCATTTTGATGACCACACAAGGAAAGTGTGGGTATACTTCATGAAGGAGAAGAGTGAGGTGTTCACTCACTTTCAGAATTTCAGAGTTTTGGTTGAAAAGCAAACAGGGAAATATGTAAAGTATCTAAGGTCAGATGGAGGGGGAGAGTACTTCTCCAATGAGTTCTTTGAATTTTTGAAGAAGAATGGTATTCGGAGACAGTTTACATGTAGATACACTCCACAGCAAAATGGAGTTGTTTAGCAAAAAAACAGGCACATTGTTGAGATTACGCGAGCAGTGATGGAAGAGAAGAAAATGCCGCATAGCTATTGGGCTGAGGCTGTTTCTACAGCAGTATACATCATGAACAAGACTCCAACTGCAGCCATACATGATGTAACTCCAGAGGAGAGGTTAACTGGCAGAAAACCTGATTTGTCTCATCTGAAAGTTTTTGGATGCATTGCATATGTGCATGTGCCAGATGAGCTGAGAACTAAGCTAGATCCAAAAGCTAGATCCAAAAGCTGAAAAATGTGTGTTTATTGGATATTCCCTTGAGCAAAAGGGATACAGGTGTTATAACCCTGCTACATTGAGTTGAGGGTAAGCAGGGATATTCTTTTTGATGAGAGCTAAGCTAGATCCAAAAGCTGAGAACTAAGCTAGATCCAAAAGCTGAAAAATGTGTGTTTATTGGATATTCCCTTGAGCAAAAGGGATACAGGTGTTATAACCCTGCTACATTGAGTTGAGGGTAAGCAGGGATATTGTTTTTGATGAGATGAGCAGCTGGTATGTTGCTAAAAAAGAACCTGTTGGGGCTGATGTGAGTGGAAGTGTGGTTCCACATAATGCAAGTCAGCAATCACAGTCTTTGAGTGGACCAGGAGAGTCCTCATCTAGTGGGTCTGTTGATAGACCATGGAGTGGCAGGCTGCATCATAATAACAGTCCTGCAAATGTGATAAGTACATCACGTAAAGGAAAAGAGAAAGTGGTTGAGCCCCTTAGTATGCCTGACATTTCTGCAGGGCATTCTCATGTTGATGGTGGAGAGTGTAGTGGCTCAGATATGAGCCTTGATGAGGAGCTTGGGATCCCAGCTATGAAAACACCTGGTGTAAAGAAGTCTATGGAAGCCATGAATGAATAGCTGCGAAGATCTGGGAGAGTGAAAAACCCTATGCAGAGGTTTACCTATGATGGTTATGTGGCACGTCACTATGCATATATGGCAAAGGTTGTGCAGGTTGTAGAGCCCACATGCATTGATGAGGCTGTTGGAAATGTGTGTTGGGAGAAAGCTATGGATGAGGAGATGGATGCACTATATGGAAATGAAGCTTGGGACTTAGTGCAATTGCCTGAAGGCAAGAAAGCCATTGGATGCAAGTGGGTGTACAAAGTAAAACATAACAGTGATGGAAGCATAAAC
Organism: Cibotium barometz; assembly: GCF_041138505.1. NCBI lineage: Eukaryota > Viridiplantae > Streptophyta > Polypodiopsida > Cyatheales > Cibotiaceae > Cibotium > Cibotium barometz. Next base: position 13,016,686 of record NC_141056.1, on the reverse strand, counting down.
AGGTATAAGGCTAGATTGGTAGCCAAAGGGTATGCGCAGACATATGGCATTGATTATGAGGAAACTTTTAGCCCAGTTGCCAAGATTGCAACAGTGAGAGTTGTGATAGCAGTGGCTGCGTCAAAGCAATGGTCTTTACATCAGATGGATGTAAGAATGCATTCTTGCATGGGGATTTGCAAGAAGAGGTGTATATGTTGCAGCCACCTGGTTATGAGGATGTGAGTCACCCCGAGCATGTTTGCAGGTTGAAGAAAGCCTTGTATGGCTTAAAACAAGCACCAAGAGCATGGTCTGACAAGATTTCTGAATATCTTGTCACTATTGGCTTTCATGTAGCCAATGCAGATTTCTCGCTGTATGTGAGACATGGTGATAGAGGGGTTGTGCTTGTTGTCATCTTTGTAGATGACTTGATCATTACGGGGGACCATGATGCAGAGATCTTTGATGTAAAGATCTTGCTTAGACAGAAGTTCGAGATGAAGGATCTAGGGGAGCTCAGATATTTCTTGGGCATTGAGGTGATTAGGTCACCACATGGTATTGGATTACTGTAGAGACAATATGGCTTCGACATGTTGTCCAAGTATGGTATGACAAGCTGTAAGCCTATTTCCGTGCCATTGGATCAGAATGGCAAGTTGAGTGCAGATTCAGGAGAGATCTTGGAGGATCCTACTATGTATAGGCGCATAGTAGGAAGCTTGATCTACATGATGATCACCAGACCAGATTTGAGCTATGCTGTTGGGTTGGTGAGTCAGTTTATGCAGGTTGTTCCACGGAAACCGCATTTGGATGCATTGAGACGCATACTGAGGTATGTGAGGTCTACTTTGCATTGTGGACTATTTTATGAGACTGGGACAGAGATATGTGTACATAGGTACACAAATGCTGATTGGGCTGGTAGTATCTCAGATAGAAAATCTACTAGTGGCTTCATGTTTTCTTTAGGGAGTGCTGCTGTGACTTGGAGCAGCAAGAAGCAGCCTACAGTTGCTCTATCCAGTACTACAGAGGCCGAATACAAAGGAGCTCCAATGGCAGCATGTGAGGTAGCTTGGTTGAGAAAGCTACTTGCAGATTTGGGTCTATCAGTGGATAGACAAGTTGTCATTTTCTGTGACAACATTAGCATTATACAATTGGCCAGGAACCCAGTTTTTCATGGTCGCACGAAGCATATAGAGGTCCACTACCATTTTGTCAGAGAGAAGGTCTTGGCGGCAGGAGACCTTGACCTTGTTTATGTCAACACACACAGGATCAGGTAACTGACATCTTCACCAAAGCATTGGGTACAGAGAAGCTTCGCAGATTCAGAGCTTCACTTGGTGTACATGAGATGGAGTTGAGCTCGAGGGGGAGTGTTGAGATATTAAGCTCGTCTAGTGAGGCGGTGGACACTGATGACCTGCCTGGGGGATAGGCCCCACACTTGCACCACTGGCATGGTTGGTAAGATCTTGGGTGATATGCGGCCAGTGGGATGACAGGCTGTGTGACAGCCATTCTAGAGACTGGCATAGTTATAGCGCCAGCTCATTTAGTTGGGTTCACACTATAGAGAACCCTTGTATGTATTTGGTTGAGTACCTTTCATATTGTGTGTACTCTTATCTTTGAAAAGATGCAGGAGGGAAGAGAGCTTGAGCTCTTGCAAGCACACACACACACTCACAAAACGCTAATAGAGAACACACAATATGAAAAAGTACTCAACCAAATACATACAAGGGTTCTCTATAGTGTGAACCTAACTAAATGAGCTGGCGCTATAACTATGCCAGTCTCTAGAATGGCTGTCACATAGCCTATCATCCCACTGGCCGCATATCACCCAAGATCTCACCAACCATGCGAGTGGTGTAAGTGTGGGGCCTATCCCCCAGGCGGGTCATCAGTGTCCACCGCCTCACTAGACGAGCTCGATATCTCAACACTCCCACTCAAGCTCAACTCCATCTCATGTACACCAAGTGAAGCCGTGAATCTGCAGAGCTTCTCTGTACCCAATGCTTTGGTGAAGATGTCAGCTACCTGATCCTCTGTGCTACCATAAACAAGGTCAAGGTCTCCTGCCAAGACCTTCTCTCTGACAAAATGGTAGTGGACCTCTATATGCTTCATGCGAGCATGAAAAGCTGGGTTCCTGGCCAACTGTATACTGCTAATGTTGTCATAGAAAATGACAACTTGTCTATCCACTGATAGACCCAAATCTCCAAGTAGCTTTCTCAACCAAGCTACCTAACATGCTGCCATAGCAGCTCCTCTATAGCAGCTCCTCTGTACTCGGCCTCTGTACTGGATAGAGCAACCGTAGGCTGCTTCTTGCTGCTCCAAGTCACAGTAGCACTCCCCAAAGAAAACATGAAGCCACTAGTAGATCTTCTATCTGAGATACTACCAACCCAATCAGCATCTGTAAAAGCCCACTTTTGATGAAAGGGAAAATTTATGTGAATCTTTCCATTATTCCCATAAATTGAATGAATCTAGAAAAAATTGTGCATAACCTTCTTTATTTTTTGGCAAATGATTAATGTTCAAAACTCCACTTTTAGCATAAATTTTACTATGCATAAATTTAAATTCATTTTCTAAATGATAAAATTTTTACCATAGCTTCCCCACATTTTCTATGAAATGAGAATGCTCAAAATTCCACTTTTAGCATTAAAATTTATTATGCATAAAATTCAGCTTCTAAAAATTTTGCCATAACTTCCTCGCATTATCCAAGTATCTAATATGGTAAAAATTTCCCTTTTTGACATTTAAACATTTATGTATAATATATTAAGAATGTATGCACAAAAATATAATGAAAATCCTTCTTTTAGCATTTAGAATATTTATGCATGAACATATATGCATCTAAACATCATTATAAACCTTAGCATGAGGGTTAACATCTTTACCATTAATCATCTACTTGCTTTAGAAGCATGGTTTAAAGAGATAACCATGAAAATAACATGCTTCCAAGCATGTGGAAGATAAGAGAAGAAGGAGATTCATCCTTTATGGATGCATAACCAAAAAGAGTATTATCTTCATTCTAAACATGAGTATTAATCATAAGCATGACCATAGGCATGAAAGATTAGCTCACCATAGGCATGAAAGATTCATCCTTCATGGATGCCTAACCAAAAAGAAATATTATCTTCATTCTAAACATGAGTATTAATCATAAGCATGACCATAGGCATGAAATATTAGCATACAAGCCAACTCCACATGGTTTAAGAGAAGAACCATAGATTAGAGAGCTTTCAAAACATATAGAAGAGAAAAGAAGATCTCCTAATGCTTAAGAAAGAGATTAATCATCTAATCCATAAAACAAGACTTCAAGAAGAGAATCATGCATATTCATGCTTTCAAAGCATGTTGAGGAGAAGAAGATAGTATAAGCATCATTGTTTAGGCTTACCCTTGGTGTGCTTGATTCTTTATCTTGCAAGGAGATGTGTAGCCCTCAAGGAAGAGGCTTGGCCACCAAGAGAAGAGGGTAGTCTTCAAGACAAAGGTAGCTTTCGAGAGAGGAAGCTTGCCTTCAAGAGAGGGTTCACCTTCAAGAGAAGAGGCTAGACCACTAAGAGAGGATTAGTCTTCAAGAGAAGAGAGGTTTAGTGAAGCACCAAAGCTTCACAATGGAGAGGCAAGGAAATACTCTAAAATGAAAATTACACTAGAGTGAAAATACACTAAGATCAAAATACAAAGGAATGGGGTTCTTTTTATAGGTGAGGGAGGCCACCAACTAAGCCCAAATAGGATCTAGAGGCTTCCAGCTTTAGTTTGATCTAATTTGGACAAGATTTAGACTAGTTAAACCCACTTTCTGATCTAGTTTGTGGAAGAGGAGAGATGAGAGATGAAATATCCCATGCTTTTGGAGTATTTTTTAATTAAAAAATGGGGGATTCATGGGACTTCTAGGCACCTCCTTGAAGCTCACTTCCTACTCCCCTGAGGTGTCAAAATTCACATTTTTAAAGATTAAGTACTAGTACTAGTCAACTCTTCATCTTATGTGAAAATTTACTCATTTTGGTGGATTTTCTTTTCTTCTTGCATTTTTCTTATTCAAACACTTGGATTAATCCTATAGGTCAATTAGAACACTCTTTAGAACTTAATCCAAATTTTTTCTGAAAATAAGTACCCCTAGGTTAAGGTGTCCAGTGCACATATTCAATTAATTTCTAATGCACATTGGAAAAATATTTTTAAACTTTTTTTCATGAAAATTAATCTTAAAATTAAAGTGTAACTTTGTATCCAAAAATATCTCAAAACTGTATTATTTCTCTCTAGAACATTTTCTCTCTCTAACTCAATTTAAGAGAAAATAAACTATTTCAAAGATTAAAGTTAGGAAAAAGTGTACAGTGATGTCTTAACCTTCTAGATACTGAAGAGGAGGAATCTTACAAGGTGTCTTAACCTTCTAGATACTGAAGAGGAGGAATCTTACAAGGTGTGTCACTCACCTTGTGAATATTTGTGGTCAGGATTCTCATAGGAGACAATGTTGCCATGCAACCACACTCCATAGCTCTACTCCGTCGCCCACCGCTGCCACACTCCAAAGGAAGCTCCATGCTTGTCTTGGGGGTCTGCTAGCCATGGTGCTCGAGGGTAAAATATCTTTAGCCGGTACTCATTGGCACGTCCGAGAACCTCCTGGCCACTTGCATCCTCTAGAACATAGGTGCTATTTTTGAACTTTTGCTTTATCCTGAAGGGGCCTTCCCAGCGTCGAAGAAGCTTTTTATCTAGCCGTTTCTCCACACGGCTGTCATACCTCATGACTAAGCTTCCTTGCTTGAGTTCTGGCTTCTTCTTCTTCTTCGTGAGAGTCTCATGCCTTGCCTTGCGCCATTGTTGTGCAGCCTCCAAATTTTGAAGTGCCTGAAGTCACCTCTCATCCAAGGTCTCCAGTTGTACTAGGCGTTGGGCATGTGTTTCTTCTTTATTATTCAAGCGTGCAAAAGATGTGCGAAGGCTTGTGATTTCCAATTCTATTGGCAAAATAGCCTCCATTCCATAAACTAACTGAAAAGGTGTGAAACCAAGAGAGAGTTTGTGAGTTGTCCTATAGGCCCATAGGACCTCTGGCAATGGCCAATGATTATATATCAGGCTTGTGCTGGATGCACCGCTGGACTAATAGGTCCAACAAAATCAATCCCCCAATTCTCGAAAGGTTGTCTTACAATAACAGGGGTGAGCAGCATCTTGTCCCTTTGTTGTGGAATAGCAAATTGCTGACATTCCTCGCACCTTTTGGCAAACTCTATGGCATCCCCAAACAACATAGGTCACCATAGTCCTGCTTAAAGTACCTTGCAAGTCGTAATCTCTCAAGCAAAATGTCCTCTGGCTATCCCTGAATGAGCTTCATCCAATATCGTGAACGAACTCATCTTCTCTCACGTATCTTCTTAGGACATTGTCTGTGGTGGACGGGAAGCCAGGTCCTCCACACTCCACCAAGAGCTTCCCACCATCACCTCTCCGACACTGCTCCGACCGTTGGTGCCTTTCAACCACTCTGACTGCCAGTGTGCTCCGACCGTCAGTGCCCTCCGACCGCTCTAATCATCGGTGCCCTCACTGCTCCGACCGTCGGTGCCTTTCGAGCACTCTGACCGTCAGTGCCCTCCGACCACTCTAATCATGGGTGCCCTCACTCTCACAGACGAGGACACTCTCTCTTGTATCACAAAAATTTATCACATTCATTCTAGCTCATTCTCTGTTAGAGGAGAGTCTCTCTTGTATCATTTCTTTTGGTATCATGATATGCAATGTTGCGCTCTTGTGGTGTTTTGTCTCTCTCTCTGTGTGAGCGAGGTGAGTGAGTGGTCAGTGGGTGTGTGGTGTGAGCGAGGTGAGTGAGTGGTCAGTGGGTGTGTGGTGTGAGTGAGAGGCTTGTAGGGATACTATGGTGCTAGGTGGTGGTCAGAAAGCACGGTAGACAGTGTAGAGCATAGGTCTTGCATGTCTAGCTAGTGAGGTCCACTCATCCTTGGTGGGTATACTTCCCTGAGAGGATCCACACTCCCTTCTCCCCAACCTTAGTGTTTGTGTCAGTAGTCCTCAAGTTCCCTAGCGAGGATTAGAGGAGTCATCCACATTGTCCTTACGTAGCTTATATAGTTCTCCTGCAATTAATTGATAAGGTGCAGCAAGCTTGATAAGCTGCCTCATTTTATCTTTGTTCAAGGGTGTTTCTTACGGAAAACCATAAGCTAGATAATCGGATATCTCCTTGCTCCATTCGGGCACCATGTCCAGTTTGAACAAAAAAGCATCATGGAGGTCGTCTCATCAACACTAGTTGTTTCCGGCTCCCCATTTGGAATTCTTGACATATGATCGGCCAACACATGTTATGTCCCCTTTGTTATCGTAATTGTAAAGTCAAATTCCAATAGTAATAGCAAACAATGTGTGATTCTTCCCATGGTGCAAGGCTTGTTCACCAAATATAATAAGGCCTGATGGTCCACAAAGAACATGAATTTGTTGGCCAATAATTAATGTCGATACTTCTTGACTACTGCATAAACCATGGCCAACCCTTCTCCTTTGAGTTGCATCACATCTATGGTAGCTAGCACATGCATCCAATTTTCACTCAAATCCGGAGGAGGAAGTGATGCATACATTTTCATTTCCTCTTCCTCTTTGGAATTTTCCACCGTGGGCTGGCATATTGTACGGATGTAGTCCGCTCAGTTTTGACTAAATCATTACCGAATAGTTGCCCTTCCATGGACTGTGCTCTCCACTTTCTCAGATCTATCTTTAAAATTTGTGAATCCCTATGCACATACACATGATCTAATGCCCAATCGTGCACCAATTTGGATTCCCTCATGAAGGGTCTTCCCAATATTATGTCATATGAGTCTGGTTGGCACAGAAAGTCCATTACTACAAATGTATGATGGTAGCAAAATGTAAAGAGTTTGAGTTTCACATTCTCCAAAAGCCCAATGGGCTTTGAAGATGTTCCGTCTGCCATTTTAATGATTAGATCTGCTCTTTTTAGATCAGGTTTTTCCAACACCATTTTGTGATGATGCTAACCCCCGCACCACCATCTAGGATAGCCAATTCTTGGTACCCGTTTTATGATGAATTGGGATTGTAGCATTAGTGTCATCACTTTCGTAATAATGCCCCAATTGATTAACCGGTATTTTGACGACTCCGATTCTTCTTTCCCTTGTGTGTTTTAAGGTTCTTTCTGCTAGAGGTGACAAGAACATCCTCTATAGTGTCAGTCGGCCTCATTCCACCTTCTACCCATTCCTTTATATCTGCCCATAATGTTGGTGAACTATGTAGTAGTTGTACCAATGGCATTTGCTCGTCGCGCAGAAGTGGACAGTACAACAGTGAGGCTGCCTATGTCTCTGGGTTGGGTTCCTTCCATGTGTGTGCCTCGTATCCATCCCTAGGGAATGAATGGATGGACTCATCTTGCGCATCTTCCTCAAACATTCTTGACATTGTGTTTCTTTGAGATTCCTCTTCCGTCTCTTCTAGAATTGGAGTAGGTACATCCAATTCTCTTTCCCTTATTGGTTTGTTTCTTGGATACATTGTATCCTTGACCTGGTTAGCCCTTAACTTGGCTTCATGAAGCCATTGACACTTTTCTACTAAGGCCTTGGCATCTTCGAGCTTCCTTATCTCCTCTTGAGCATTTAGGTATTCACCGACTCCTTTAGGGGTTAATGGTCTTTCCCCTTGCATCTCTAGGTCAGGCTCTTTTTGGTTGACCACTTAATCCCCTTCTTCTCTTGATTGGGTGGATCTGGTGTGTCGATCGTATCTTCTTCGAATCCATCTTGGATTGTGACCCTGGTGGTGTCACCCTTACCCACTTTTTTCACTCTTCTTCTCTGGCCAGTTTTGGAAGTGGTTGCATCTACTTGATTCTTCCCCTTGTCCCCCAATTGAGCCTAGGCTCATGTCAGGACATTGAGTGGTGTGATATTTCCAAGCCGCACACTAATGGTCCGTACGGTGGCTTGGTTAGAAGTGGATGTCAAACCACTTGCACGGTATAGAAAATCCTTGATCAAATGATCAATGCTGCATTTAGTATAAGTAAATACTAGCATGTCATTGGGTGGAGTAGTCAATTGCTGGGGTTGGTGCGTATGAACCACATTCTTGTTTGGACACTCAGCGATTCAATATGTGGCCCACCACAACCAAAACATTGTAGCAGTCCTTTCCTCATGTTTGAGTTTATGTCCTTACCCTTCCACTGTACCATGGTTTGAAACACAGGAACTGGCATGTTATTATGTAGGACATAGAATTCTAGTGCGATCTCTGCTCTTTGCAGCTTCCTCATAGTACTCTCCACTAAGTTCTACTTCACGCACCATATCAATATCTTCTAATGGCTCTTCAATCAATACTTGGTTGATTTTAGCCTGTGGTGGTTGTGGTGGTAGAACATGTGGTGGTAGAGGTGAAGTGTCATGTACCCGAAACATCCCCCTAGATAAATAGAAAGAGTTGGGCTATCCTGCAGCTCTAGTGATTTGCACAGGTGGTGCTGGTGGTAAGGCCAATGGAGCTCTAGGTGCCGATGTGCAACTGTTTGGAACCTTGGATATCTACACATGGAGGTGTCATGATTCCCTAATTTTATAAAGTGTGCACAATAGAGTAGTGGCCTTGCTCTTAACTGTGGATATCTACACATGGAGGTGTCATGATTCCCTAATTTTACAGTGTGCACAATAGAGTAGTGGCCTTGCTCTACACACATGGAAGTGTCATGATTCCCTAATTTTAAAAAGTGTGCACAATAGAGTAGTGGCCTTGCTCTTAACTGTGGACATTCGGTGGTAGTGTAATTCAATTTGTACATAGAGCACCACACCAATTCCCTACAGGAGTAAAGATGGGTATGCACATGCCCAGATGTTTCTCTTCCCTCCTTTACCTTTAATTTTTCTGGTATTGCATTATTGAGTTCTTCTATCGTCATGTTTCTGACTTGCTTGCTCCGAGTTCCAGTCTCTTGGTGGTGACTCGAAACACACAGTCATTGCTCTGTCGAAGATATTCTGACATTATTCGGTTGTGTCAATTCCAGCATATTATCTTCATATTCAATTGCCAGTTTGCAACATGCATCTAGAGTAGCCGGTCAGACTAATACCAACAGATAATCATGCATCTTGTGGTCTCTATCTTCTCTCTGGAATCAAGGCAATAATTGATCACATCAGTTAGTCTTTCTCGTAGTTTGCACCTTGAATTTAAGTTCTTTAGTCAAGACATATAGTCTCTCATCGACTCCATTTCCTTTTGTTTGATGTTGTGCAGCTAGGCCATAGGACTCCATCTATCTAATGTAATTTTTGGTAAATTTATGCTGATAAATCTGTTGTAATCATCACCCAAACACCAGATTGAATTGTAAAAGGGTAGATAGTGCCCTTGAATCTTGAAATTGGATCAAGAGGTAAGACCCCCTTCACATCATCATGAGTACGACACAAGAGAGCCAAATTTAATGGGGAGCAGTTTTACACATGGCAGACAAAAACCATGTATCTTCTCAATCATGAGGAAAAATTTGTGGGCTAGTTGAGGGAAGAGATAAATGCCCAAAGGTGAGAGGGAAAAATGAGTGGAAGAGCAAGAATTAGAAAGCATTAGGACTTATCGCACTCAGTTTAAATAATGAAATCATTCATCACATCATAGGGATACAATGGGCAAAAGATGCATGGGATGAACTCAATAAATTATTTGGCACTCAAGCAAAAAATCCAAAGATAAATCTGTTAATGCAATTCTACAAACTGGATATGAAGGAAAGTGAACCTTTAATCACACACTTGAACAAATATAAAAGCATTAAGCAACAACTGTCAGCCATTGGCAAAAAGGTAGAAGATGATGAGGCACTAGCAGTGCTTCTGAAGAGTGTGGACAAAGGTGAATATAAAATCATCATAGCAACATTAAAGAATGTACCTGAATTGAAGCTGCACGAGATAGAAGGAGCTCTACTAGAGCAAGAGACCAGAGTCAAAGAGACGAAATGGCTGGACTCAACAACTAGAGAAGAAATAGCAACATTAAAGAATGTACCTGAATTGAAGCTGCACGAGATAGAAGGAGCTCTACTAGAGCAAGAGACCAGAGTCAAAGAGACGAAATGGCTAGACTCAACAACTAGAGAAGAAAAAGCATTCTTCACCCGAGGAGGATTCTCTCGAGGATGAGGACGAGGATGAGGACGAGTAGGAGGAAGGACCTTCACTTGCCACAACTATGGAAAGCCAAGACACATGGCAAGAGACTGCTACAGCAAACCCAGTGGAGAAGGAACGACATCGGCAAACTTCATGAAGGCTCCTAAGGAAGTGGAGTCAGATCATATTTTCAGAGAGAGAGAGAGAAAGAGAGAGAGAGAGAGAGAGAGAGAGAGAGAGAGAGAGAGAGAAACCCCACAACCCAATGTAACCTGTCCCAATAGAGTAAAACCACCTCTGAGCCACCGATGATGTAGGCCATGTGGTAAATGTATGTGTGAGCACTTTAGTCAAGGTCACGGGCACTTGTAGTAGCCTTGGACACATAGAGAGAGAGTGTGTCAAGGACTATGATTTTAGAGACTTAAGGCACTAGTCGTGCACTATCAAGTAAGAGGAAAACTTGGTATAGGGTCCAGGTATGCTAGGAGTATTCACTTGAGGGGAGGTGTTGAAATATACAAGTGAATAGGGTGTGTGTGGGAACAAGCCCTTAGCAAGAGGCTGTAAAAGAGAATCTGTAAATGTGAAAGAAGTTGTGATAAGAAGTATCTACTATGGGAGAGAATAAAGGGTAGCATGAGAAGATTTAGGAGGTGTGGAGATATTCTAGGAAGATGTGGAGAGAATCAAGCAAAAGAGGTGGAGTGAATCAAGGAGAGATCATTGGGATTAGATGCTTGGATATAAACTCTATAAATTGAGGCATTGGCCTAATGAGAATTTGCTGGTTTTTGATTATCCATGCCTACATTAAGCTATAAATTAATTGCTCACATCTTAATTATCATCTAATCTTTTTTCTAATGATGTTGATTCTAGCATTTGATCCACCATAGTTCATCACATTGCTGCAAATTTAACAGGATCCACCCTTGGTCTTTGATGAATTGCTCCCCCTACCTAGACGACCTCTTCCTCTTCCTATGCCAATTGGCTCTTCTAGGCATCTCCGGTCTATGGGATAGTCCGGCCACTTCATTATGGAATGGCTCATCATTAGCCGCCTCTGTACACTTTTGCAAAATTAAGAGTTCCATGTCCTCTAAGAACGTGGGATGATTGATCATCTACTCGATGTCCTTTTTGGTGTACAGGCGGTCTTCTACTTCACCCGCCGGTGCTCTTGGTAGTTTATCCTCTTCATCTAGGGTTACAAACCCTTCCTCTGCTTTGGGCTCTAAGTTTGGAGTTTCTCCCTCACTTCTTCACATGCCTAGAGAGAGAGAGAGAGAGGCTGACATGCAAACCTTGGGGCAGCCCTGCTTGTCACATCGATGTCATCTCTCAATCATAGATTTTAGCACCAGACATAAATATGAGCTTACACGAGTAGGAATCACAAGTTGTAATTCCCCAATATACTTCATGCCAAGACGAGTAGGAATCATGCCAATATACTTCATGCCTAGAGAGAGTGAGAGAGAGGCTGACATGCAAACCTTGGGGCAGCCCTGCTTGTCACATCGATGTCATCTCTCAATCATAGATTTTAGCACCAGACATAAATATGAGCTTACACGAGTAGGAATCACAAGTTGTAATTCCCCAATATACTTCATGCCAAGACGAGTAGGAATTACAGCAAGTTGTCACTCCCCCTATACACTTCATGCCAAAATGGATAGGAATCATAGCAAACCCAAGTTTTGCGCAACATTTTTAGACTATCCTATTGACTCCACCCATGGCTAGTGCAAAATTGATGCAAATATAGTCGACCTCTCTACATCAGGAGTCTATTAAGAGGAAAAAATGCACATAATGCAAACCCCTTTGACGAGTAGTGTACCACCCTACATGCACTCTGAATTGAATGGATGTCCTAACTATTACATACATACATCATGTATACTATCTTTTTGGACTATCACATACATACATCATGTATATTATCTTTTCAAACTATCACATACATACATCATCAATGCCATCTCTCATATTGTCACATACATACATCGTTGATGCCATCTTTTGTACTATCACATCATCAATACCATGTTTCAGTATATTCTCTTGATGCCATCTACGGGCTAGAGTACCGTCATTCTCACAAACCCATCCACACCCCTATTTCCCACATATACATCGTCTCGAAGGTTGTTACATGGTTTAGTACACACACACACACACACACATGGGACAAGGGGTGCACTCATAGTGCTCCCCAAGATCCTGTAGGGAACCCATGCGTGTGCAAGTGCTCTGTGGGCTCTAGCACCATGGGTGCACACCCCATTGGAGAGAGAGAGAGAGAGAGAGAGAGAGAGAGAGAGAGAGAGAGAGAGAGAGAGAGAGAGAGAGAGAGAGAGACGGAACCATGCAAAACTTGGAGCAGCCCTACTTATCATTAATGTCATCTTTTAGTCAAAGATTTTGGCACCATGCATAAATATGAGCTTACACAAGCCAAGGCACACATCATGAACACTCTAAGCTTACACGAGCCAACACACACATCATGAACACTTTAAAAAGTGCTGCTCAAGGAGGCAAATCCTATGCCTCCTTGAGCAGCACTTTGTACATACACATGGCATAATACCTCATGGGGTGCACCCATGGTTCTCCTCGCAACACCCACACGCATGCGTGCACCGCATGCCCCATATCTTTCTCTCGCCTTTACACCAAACCCCATCCAGAACAACAAGTTAGAGCTCAATGTTCAACAGTATCTTGATGCACTTGAAGGACCAGAGCTAGACATCCTAAGTCTAAGTGTTTCTACCCATATCCCAAACATTAAATTTGTTTAAAATTATAACATCTCAAGTAGTGAGCCCTGAATCATATCTTGTTAAGGAAGTAGGTAGTTATTTAAAATTATGTCATGATCTGGGAGTTAAGGATAGTTATTGAAGAGAATATTTTGTGAACAGTAAAAAATAGGAAAACATTTTTTGATTGGTTATAAAGATTGACAATTTGTTTAAAATTCTAACATCTCAAGGAGCAATGAGATTTGAATCATATCATGTTAAAGAACTGGGGTAGTTATTTAAAATTCTGTCACGCTCAAGAAGTTAAGAATAGTTATTAAAGAGAATGTTTTATAAACATATTTTCTTCCTTAATAGAACAATATATAAAAATATTTATTGGTTGGTTATAGGGTTGGTTATAGGGTATTTTTTCAATATTTTTTGGTTTACAATACAAATTGTAAAACTTGTGTTCAAAAAAAATTGGTGGATTCTTTAAAATAACCATTTCTTAATTTAAAAAATAAATAATTCTCAACATTAAATTAAATTAATAGAATTTAAATAAGGATAGTTAAATATTAAATTTATTAAAAATTGATGCATAAGATTATTTAGAGCTGAGAATAGACACTCTATTTTGGCCTTGCTTGCCGTTCTATGTGGTGATAAACACCAATGACTAATTGTGAGGCCACTATAGCTTGGATATTTGATAACACGACATTGACTGGACAGGTTAAGCTAAGAGATAACAAGCTTCTTTTGAGCCAATACTACTTGCAAAGCCTTCTACCTTCGAGTCAAAAGTTTGTCACTCTAAGTTATCGAGGTCGGTATAGAGTTCATAGAAGTCAAAACTCCTTCACAATGGGGTGTTGAGGATTGAGAGCATTTCATGTTGGATTCCATTTTGTCGAGGTATGCTCTAGTGCATTGTGAGACTGCTTTGTATATTTTTTATAGTGAAGAAAAGGAAGAAGATCTAGTTAAGCAAGATGCCATGGTGGATATTTTGAAGGACATCAATAATGAGGTTATTGACCTTAACAGGACTCCAAAAAACATACAAATAGGTTTGTCTAAAAAAGGAAGTTTTTTTGGGATCGAAGCCGGGGGGGGCTTATGTGAATCTAGATACTAATGGAGATGAAAAGGCAAGGAATCACACAAAACACATTCTTCGTAGGATTCTAGAGAGTGCAAGTGCTACTCACTTGAAGAGTTTGATAAAGAATTTTTATGGATTTTATCCAGTGAATGAATTGCCTCAGACTTACAATGGAGATATCATTTTTGAACTGCCTCCAACATTCAACCGTTGTAAAAATATGGAGGGAATGGGAGCAAAAAATCAATGATCATATGTGGAAAAGGCCACAAGACCAATATGTCTATTATTTTCATTGTGCATCTTAGTTATTGCTTGGGTTCAATGTAATGTCATCGGATAACGTGTCCATACTTTTTAACTAGTAAGAAGTATAATGATTCTTTCTTCCATGGTTATTTGGATAAACAAGTTAGCAAGGGTCTTCTTGCAAAGGAGCAAAGGACAAGTATTACATGTCACTACTATAAAAAAAAGGTTTTGCATGGAGCCTTGCACTTGTATGGGAGGACCTAACCATGACAAACTACTACTGCATGTGGGAGAACATAAGCATGAAATCCAAGCTAGTACATCACGAGTAGCTATTGAAAGAATTAAAAAATTGGTTCATGCATGTGGGAGAACATAAGCATGAAATCCAAGCTCGTACATTATAGGTAGCTCTTTTGAAAGAATTAGAAAATTGGTTCATACAGTGATTAGGGTGGATAGAAGTAGTGGGCATAGGAGAATTCAGATGATTGTTGCACGACAACTATTGGTAGACTCCTTTGTAAATGCTAATAAAGGAGAGATGGGAGAAACAAAGCTCAACAACATCTTGGAGGACATGATTCCTCTTGTGCAAAATTAAAGTTAAACACTTACAGATTTTAAGAAATGAGTTGCTTTTGGCAAGTTAGAAATGTAACTTTGGACTAAAACAACCACTTGCCTACACATTTAGGATAATGTGGTGACTTTTGAGAAAAGAATGGAAGTTGTGGTGATAGGTGATGGATATGACAACATTCTTAGGCTTTTAAAAAATGTGTGTTTCCTTTTTTCCATATAGTCACTTCGTTGGACAAGGTGAGCTTAAAAAAAATTCTTTCTCTTCAAGATGTCCACTGAAGGACCCAGTTCATGTATGGACTTGTTTAACCTCGTGCATCGATCAAAACATGGAGATGTATGTAAAGCTTGGATACATTTTTATTACACCCATATAATTGATGGATTGGAAACAATGTCTTATTCAATCTACGATCCAAGGTGAGTTAACTATTTGCAACATGTCTCTGTCGTAAAATGAACACATTTTTTGGACGATTTCTAATTGCACAGTGCATTGATTGTTGGATTTTTTTGTTAAGCTTGAAAGGGCTAATAATGATTACTATATGCAAGACAAAAGAGTATGTGGACTCTCGAATACTATTTTGGAATTTTCTTAATAATGTGAGAGAACAAGGTTATCCACTAGTTGAATTGGATTTATTGGCAAACAAAGCAGGTGCCAATTGGATAGCCATTAGAGAAGTGTATAATGGGGGACCAAATAATGTATTGGAGGGTCGTGAAAGATCTTGTCTTTTTCACTGGGATAAAATTGTGTAGACGCACACAAAGAAACTCGTGCGCAATAAGAAAAAAGGACCTTGACGTGTGTGAGAAATGGTGGCTCTCACCTACTGCTACTAAAGTATCAAGTCATGCAAATAAAATACAAAAATGACCAAATGGTCATGTTCCCAAAGAAAACATCAAAACTTTAGTAAGATGGTTTAGGTGGTGAGAGAGCATAGAATCGCTCATTGTGGATGACAAAAAATGGACATAAGTTTGTTTGATGTTCTTAAGAAAATTCTTGGTCTTTGTTTTTATTTATCCCAGAGTGCTGCAAAAGTTGTTTATTTGAGGTAAGCTTTCAGAAATATGGATGTGCAAGAGAACATGAGTCCATGGGAGCGAGCTTATATCCCTAACACAAACTTGTCTGAGAGCATCCATGCAAGCTGGTTGGTTGGACAAGAAGGCAAAAGGATAATATCATTATATGATGCATGTGTTATAGATGTGATTAATTCATATATTCAATGTACAAAGCAGTTAGGTTATCTTACAAAATGATATGATAGGAGAGGTCAAAATATGAAGACTTTTATGGATAGAGTGTCTTCCAAAAACATTCTAAGTCCCACTTTTGTTACACGTGCAATACAAGGGGCAATTTTTGGCACACCTATGTACAAGAAACCAATTCTACATGGTGATAAGGAGCCTATGCAAAGGAAAAAGGCATTCAATAGTACGAACACTTCACATAGACCTAGATTTGTGTTGGAATCATGGCAATGCAAAATAAGTGGTCGTCCACAGAAGATAAGGTTTGAAAATTGTCAGTCTCAACATGGATCTAGAAACAACGAATGATCATGATACTGATGTTGTAGTGGAGAAAAATATGTAGCAGTCTTGCGAGCCAATGAAAGTGCTTTGGACTAGTCCATGGGAAATGGTGCACAAACATAATATAGCGCAAGTCATCTTGGGCCATTAGAAGAATGCCAACTCACTACTTAAGAAATTGCTTTTTGGACTAGTCCATGGGAAGTCATGCTCGGCCATTAGAAGAATGCCAACTCACTTCTAAAGAAAGTGCTTTGGACTAGTCCATGGGAAATGGTGCACAAACATAATACAGTGCAAATCATCAGGGCTAGTAGCTCCTTGTTTTTGGGGTGAAAGCATATAAAAGCCAACCCACAAATCAGTGTATTTGGTTCTGCAACCATGATGTGGAGCATACAAGGGTTGTTGCTAAACATGTGAGGAATCCACTAGAGAACCTATTTGTTCGAGGAGTGGACACAGGAACATATCTTACCAAAGAAGAAATAGCAAGCTTGAAAGGAGTAGAGTTTTTTTTTAGCATGGCCTATCGTCACCATCGACAACTATGGTAGGAGAATGTTGTGGCATGGAAGCAAGATCCCAAGGGTCAAGTAAACAAAACAAGAAAGGGAGGCCTGGTATTTCAAAGGAAGAAGAGAAGAAATTAGAATCTGCAATCACAATGGAGGCACTATTCATTGAAGAAGAAGTTTTAAAATCTCAAATGCTTGTTGTGTTTTGCTTTTGCTGACAGAGAATCGTTATGATGTGCACATCAAAGAGGAGCTAATGTGTACCTACCATGATTTCTAAAAACAAGAAAGGGAAAAAATCATTCTTGGCCTGCAGCATATTCATGTACTAGGTCTACACCACAATTAGCACATGATTATACATCAACCATGTCTCTCTAAAAGAGACCTTGCCTTTATTTTAGGTCAGCCTCATCAAATTAAACCTGCAAATAGCAATTAGCCAATCAATGAGGTGATTAGTTACTTAGAGACTTGCAGTATTTTAAACTATTCCCTTCCTGTTTTGGGATGTGTTATTTCTTGGTCGGAAGTATTTTGTGCTTTTTGGTCCACTTGGAAGTCTACTTGAAAGTATTTTTGGTCCACTTGGAAGTCTACTTGAAAGTATTTTTCATGCTTTTTGTACGTGAAATAGGAAAATGTATTGTCTATCCATTGGTTGTATTTTTTGGTGGGTCATAGTCCTGTTGAAATTTGAGCAAAATGATGAGCTATGGTGGATCAAACACTAGAATCAACATGATTAACAAAGTGATTAAGAAATAATTAAGACATAATTAGTGAATAATTAGCAAATAGATTAATGTAGGCATGGATACTCAAAAACCAGCAAATTCTCATTAGGGCTATGCCTCAATTTATAGAGTTTACATCAAGCATCAAATCCCATTGATTTCTCCATGATTCACTCCCAGAATATCTCCACCTTTTGCCTGATTCTCTCCACCTCTTCTCTTTTCCCTGAATATCTCCCAGAATATCTCGACACTCCTAAATTCCCTCATGCTACCCATTATTCTCTCCCAGTAGATTCTTCTAACCTTTTCACAGGTTCTTTCACAATTACATCTTCTCTTTTACAGCCTCTATCCAAGAGCTTGTTCCCACACACACCCTATTCACTTGTATATTTCAACACCTCCCCTCAAGTGAATACTCCTAGTACACCTAGACCCTATACCAAGTTTGCCTCCCCTTACTTGGCAGTCCGCGACCAGTGTCTATTCCTCCCCTCAAGTTATCTCAGCACACCTGGACCCTATATCAAGTTTCTCTCTTACTTGATAGCCTGCAACCAGTGCCTCAGATCCCTAAACCCATAGTCCTTGTTGACACTCTCTCTCTCTATGTGTCCAAGGCTTACTATAGTTGCCCGCGACCTTGATTAAAGTGCTCACACATACATCTACCACGTGGCCTACATCATCGGTGGCTCAGAGGTGGTTTTACTTTATTGGGGCAGGTTACATTGGGTTGTGGGGTCTCTCTCTCTCTCTCTCAGAGATTTTCACATGGCTCCTCACTCTTTGGAGCCTCACATCTTCTCTTGTCTTCAGTCTTCTTGTCGTGGCAGCTTCTCTCCACGCGTCCGTCTCTTCTTTCAGTCTTCTCGGGGCAGCTTCTCTTCTCATGTCCATGTCTTCCTTCAGCTTTTCTTCTTGGTGTCGATCTTCCTCTTGGAAGGAGATTTTCTTCTTCTTTCATGGCTGGGGCCATGAGCTCGTCCGTTCACAGGTCATTTTGCTCCATGTGAGCAACATGTTTCAATGTTTTGCTGACAGTTACTTTGGGCTTTTTATGTTTATTTTGTATCATTATGCAATGCAAACCCAAAATTATGCGGGAGGTCTTACCACTTGCCTTAATCTGGACAAGGGCAGTGTCTGTTCCCATTTTTACACTGATGTAATGTGCCCAATACATAATGCGTATAGCATTCATTCTCATGCACATTCCAAATGCAATTCTGGTTGTGAATAATCTTGAATTTGAGTGAGATTTACAGGCATTAACCAAGGGTTAAATGCAAAATGATGATTTTCACAATTTTATCAGCACAATTTTTTCAGAAATTACATTAAATCAAGGGTAACCAATTTGTACGGGATGGTTGGAGTATCAAACCAACTCCAATTTGCAATCTAAAGTTATAGGGATTTGTATCAGATACCTAATGGTTAATTTGAACCCTCAATTGTACCAAAGTACAATGATTAGCACTGATTAATCACTGATTAGCAAATTAATGCTCTGGTTTGTGTGCAGAAAACAGAGTATGCGGGGAGTCCAGATCTGGTGCCTTCCACTTTAAATGAGCTCAAATTCTTCCAAAGGCATCAATAGCAATGAGTCTAGTAGAGGATTAAGCCAAGAAACACAAGATTTGACCAAATAATGAAAGCTTAATCTCTATTTTACCAAAGTCACCTGCAGATTTGATGAAGAGCTTTGATCTCATTGTAGACTTGATAAAACTGAATTCTGACTTCACCAGCTTGTAGAGCATGCTTGATTACCCCTTGGGCTAAGAGGAATTAGAGAGCTTTGATGTGTGGAAGTTGCAATATCAAAACATCTCAGAAAATAAGCGCCGGCAAAAATCGCGAATTCTCCTGATTCCTTTGGCGGTTTGCTGCGCCGTTTCGATGGGCTGGTAGCCAGGGGTGTTGGCTATTATGTGCTAGAAGGTCTTGCCCTAATTTTGAGTGTGCTAGATGCTAGAGACCCTCCACTGGCTAGGGGTGAAGGGGAAGATGAAAAACTCACTAAAAACTGATTTTTTTGCTAATTAATTCACTAATGGGTTCATAAACCTGGTTGATTCTAGGCATGGCTCTGATACCATGTTGAAATTTGAGCAAAATGATGAGCTATGGTGGATCAAACACTAGAATCAACATGATTAACAAAGTGATTAAGAAATAATTAAGACATAATTAGTGAATAATTAGCAAATAGATTAATGTAGGCATGGATACTCAAAAACCAGCAAATTCTCATTAGGGCTATGCCTCAATTTATAGAGTTTACATCAAGCATCAAATCCCATTGATTTCTCCATGATTCACTCCCAGAATATCTCCACATTTTGCCTGATTCTCTCCACCTCTTCTCTTTTCCCTGAATATCTCCCAGAATATCTCCACACTCCTAAATTCCCTCATGCTACCCATTATTCTCTCCCAATAGATTCTTCTAACCTTTTCACAGGTTCTTTCACAATTACATCTTCTCTTTTACAGCCTCTATCCAAGAGCTTGTTCCCACACACACCCTATTCACTTGTATATTTCAACAAGTCCACCACGAAGGGGTCCTCAGAAAACTCATTGTGGTTTGTCAATGATGCATTATGTTGTATGGTTCAATTATTTGTGCAAGCTGAATGAAAAGAAATAATTAAAATGTGGTATCTATTCCATGGAGCCAACACATTTATGCCCACTACTTAAGTACATTATTGTGCAATCAATTATTTTATGTTGTCACGCATGAGAATAATTGAAAGAACAAGAAAGCCCCATGATGAGATATTTAAGAAAGATGAATATATAGAGAGCCGTAGATCTTTGAGATATTGAAAATGAGAGAGATAAAGACAATGAGAAAGAACAAAAAATAGAGAGAGGGAGATGTAGATGGGGATTTATAAGAATCCTCCTCCATATAGAGGGGCTATTTATATACCATGCATTCATCCTCGTAGCTTGCAAAGACCTTCTACATGTAGTGCTTATGTGCATCCCTACCAAAAAAACACACGCACTCATGAAGACGACACAACCAAAAATGGTTCAATTATGTGCATCCCTACCAAAAAAAAAAAAACAAAGGCGCTCATGAAGACGATGCAACCAAAAATGGTTCAACTATCGATGAAGTAGAACTTGAATCCCAACTCCTTACTCATGACAACGAAGATGACCTATTCTCTAATGCTCACACACCAACACCAACTTCAACACTCACAAAGAGCTTAATCTTGATGCTGATGACAATGATGCTTAGGATAATATCTTAAAGCCTTAGTTTAGCATGTGCAATCTTCAAAATGTAACATGTTTATAGGTTGTGTGGCAACTTGATGTGACATTTGGAAAGGGAAAACTTGTCTATATATTGTGTGCTTTTGTTCTCTAATGTAAGATGATTATTTCTTTTATTTTGAGATACTTATAGTTTAAGTGTTTGTACAAAAAGCTCTAAATTTTTTTAAAAATCATGTAAAATCTCTAAACTAAAAGCTCACAAAATAATCACACTCTAAAATGCTCTATAGTAACATACTCATTAAAAATAAAAGCATATGTCCCAAAAAACATTAATAGATTATTATATCGCCTTGTGTTATTTCAAATTGTTTTATAATAGGATTTTATCCATAATTAAATACTATTACTTAGAGTTTTTACAAAACTATTGCTCAGAGTCTTTATTGGAAAAAAAATTGTGTGACTTTTTTTGGATCTTGTGTGGGGATCTTCCACCAAAGATATTAACCCCTGCATTTTTTTGAAGATAAAGAAGTAGAGGGAATTTATTTTCTTCTCTTTATTGTTTTATCTGCATTGATATATGTTCTCCTTGGTCTGATGTTATGGTGCTAGCTAACATTTTTTTAATCAATGATTCTTGAGTTAGCCACACGTACTAGCCATTTGAATAAAGATCTTGAGAAAACTAAATAAATAATATTAAGGGCATAATTCTATAAATATAATTAGAAAGATAAAACTAATAAATAGAATACTAATAAGAAAGATAAAACTATCATTTATAGTATTCTATTTTATAGTATTCTATAAATAAATAGAATACTAATAAGAAAAATACAACTATCATCTAATTTCTCACCTTCATATCATTCATTTCATTGAAAAAATGATGCTCAATAAATTTTGATGCATTAGTGATATAACTCTCTACCAACATGTGTGGGCATCGATTTGGAAAGGGACCTACTAGGCTGAAAGATTTAGTATCATAATTATCTAAATTAGTTAGCAAAAAATATTAAAATAAAGACGTGTAGGATTATTGAAGTATTACATTGGTTCATAGAAATCTTCTACTAAAGCCGTACGCTCTATTATTCTAACCATATGCTTTGCATATCTATACATTGTAAATAAAAAAAGGAAAAACATTAAAGCCATATAGAGAGACATCAAGATGCACATGGTACAATAGAAGGGGGTGCACTTGCTTTGGGGTTTCCATTATCACACACTGAGGTACCTTGAAACAAATGCTTACAGTTTTGCATCTCCATAAAGACCAAGAATTGAGTTCATGAAATATGCTACTTTTTGTTCAATATCAATTGCGATTAAGTTCTAGTGGCTCCTAAAATAAAAGATACTGAATAAGGGGAATTTTCATTAGTAAATACTTTCTCATAAAGAAATAGAGAGCGGGATCACCTTTCATGATAAGGACACAAAAAAACCTTCACAGTATCGAAAAGGACACCATTGAACCGATTCCTCAATTCATCTTCTACTCAGTTTGAATCTTCTAATGTAAGATAAGAACATAAGATCCACTATCCAAACTTATCTTTCAATATTATCCAGGTTCTCTACCATCAAGAGACTTCAACAAAAAAGTAAAAAGTAAAGTTATGTTTATAAAGAATTCATTTTGAATATTGTTCTAGACTATCGTGAAGGGCCTAGTGTATATCTTAAAGAGACAAAAATGATAGCATCATTAATCTCCCTTCTCTTATCTCTTAGAATTATATCAAATAGTCAAGATTCCCTCTCCATAGGTAAAAATCTGGCACACATTGAACCCTTGAGACATGCTCGAGAGTAATTTTTTGTTGTGTGCACCTTAACTCTCTGTTGTGAAAAATCTGTTTTGCAAGTATCTAGGACTCTTCTGATTTAAAATCAATTGCCTTCCTCGTATTTATATCATGAGTTACTTCTTCAATCTTTATCATGTCATCACATGGTTTCTTGTTTGGAGGGATATTTAGTATTTCAAAAGTTTTTTAATCTCTCCATGGGCTAGCCTCAACAATTATATCACACTCTCCTTACTAGAGAATGCATATCTTTATCCATGAGCATAACCCTGTGAGCACGTGCAGTCAATAACTATCTTGTAGAAATTTAATCAAAAAATCCATAAGCATAGCCCTATGAGCATGTGCAGTCAATAACTCTCTTATAGAAAGTTGATCAAAAAATCTTCTGAAGCCTTTTGTAAACAATCAAGGGCTTCTCTCTACCACCTAAAAGCTTGATGTTTTTCAAATATGATGTTACACAATACCTCTTGAACGCACGTGATACCTAGGGTTTTCTAGTAGTGCACCCCCCAAGTAAAACCCTAAGAAACACTAGACTTACGATGTAAACATGGAAATTTTCAAAACTTACTTGAAGGAATGTTGTTTCTTTTAGATTTAATTGATGATTCTAAAGATGATGTATTTGTTAGTGATTGGAAATTGGGAAAGTTTAATGCTAATAAATGTCCTTAGGAAATGACTCCTCGTGCTTTTTGGAAAAGACAATTACTTTGGAAAAAGGCGCTTACTTTTTGGAAAAGACACTTACTTTTCAGTGAAGACACTTACTTTTTGGAAAAGACGCTTACTTTTTGGTGAAAACACTTACTTTGAAAAAAGAGGCCATGTGTTTTCAAGACAGAACTCCGTTGCTCTTGAAAAAAGAAATTCTATCCCAAAAAAGAAATTCAATCTCAAAAAAGAAAATCTATCTCGAAAAAGAAAGAGAGATTTGTTGCTATTTAAATTGAGATATGTACTTTTGGAAAACGAGCCAAGAAATTATTTTGATTCTCATGTCACTTTTGTTTTTTAAATATCTTACGGGTCGGGGTTTACTTGGCACAAAATGGGTAATGTTTTTTACTCATGTGAGTTTTTTTATAACTTGCGCCAATGTAAATATATATAACATGATCATGATTGATTTTATTTATAGTGCATGCTCTAGCATTTCAAGAGTCTTGGTCTAATTTGACTAAATTTTGCTTCACAAAAGCTCAAACTACAAACATATGGACTCTCTATGGGAGGTAACATCATAAATATCTTATTGTTGGATAAGGATTTTTTTTTTAATTTTGAAGTGTTATTTACCTATGGTGCAATCTAATCCTTGCATTTAATGCACTTAATTTGTGGATAGCCCATATCCTGCTGCGAAGAGAATACCAAAGAGAACCTTGGAGATGTCCTCTTTGCATCGTGGGTCATCTAGTCCTAAAGATAGTATGGGTACTCTATCATGCCAAGAGAAGTCCCATGGGTTCTTCGAACAATAGAGAGATATTTAAAATATATAACATTTGTTTAAATATAGGTTTACAGTGTTGCTTCACACACGATACAGTCAAAGATGTAGTCAAATGGAATATTGAAGAGCTAAATTGAATATAGTCAAAGATGTAGTCAGAGGGAATGTTGAAGGACTAATTAAAGAAAAGAGTCATGGGGAGAAGCTTTTCAGTTTCCTTTATAAATTTGGTGCATAGAAAAAATTTATAACTATCAGAGAAATATATAATCCTAAGATTAATTTGATCAACCTAATAGCAAGAACTTATGCTTACTATGAAGACCTCTTTTCAAAATTTCAAACGATTACATATGGTCATTTGTCAGTTATTGAGTAAGTATTATGTGCATGTTAGTAATCTTGTGTCGTCTACCAAGACAATGAGAAGCCAAGACTCGCAAAAAGATATATTTCCCTACTAAAGAATGTACACATACATGTACTACACATGTAGGTAGAAAGTGCAAGCTTCTATTAGAGGATATTGCACTAATGTGCTACATATACTTGAAAGTTGATGAAGATGACAATAGTGATAGTAAAAAGGACTCCACCATATTGTTACTACAAACTAATATAGATACGGTAGAAGGTGAGGAGATAGAGAAGCCTCTAGAGCTTGAAGTTGAAGTAGAGCTTAGTAAAGAACTTGACATTGCAGAACTCAAAGAAACTACGATAATTGATGAGGAGAATGTTCATGGAGAGGAATTAGAAAGATCTGCAAACTTGCCATGCCCACCATCGTTCAGAATTAACAAGGAGTTTGTCTTGCTATATAGATATACAAATGATGCTCTCCTCAAGGGAAGTTTATTGTCTTGTTGCTATTACACAAATGACTTGAAGATGAGGAGGATTGGGTGGATTTTAAGACCAACTTCTCCTATTTAGACATGGATACATAAAATTTTATCCATGCATCTAAGATTCTTGGTGTCTTACTTAAGAAAGCTTCAAATTATGCTCAGAATGGATTACCAACAGGATTATCAACAAAAGAAGAATTTTTTGCTATTCAAGAGAGGTTGGAACTAAAATATTTTGGAAGGCAACCATACCGGAGTCTACCAAAGCATAATCATCTCAAACATACAAAGAGATGATTAACTTATGGGATGATTCATCTCTAGTTAGTGACGAAAACTAGTAGGTATTTCCCAATCTTATCAATTTATATCGCATAGAAGGTGATTTTTACCCTTCACATATAAGGGAGGTTCTCTACCATACAAAGAGAAAGTTGTGGGCCCCTTGGATTCCTTTCTATTGCATTGTAGGTTACCTCTATAAATTACAATTGATTTCAATCAATAGACTATTATTTTTATCATCTTGAGATTAAAAATGCTGATGAGTTTCTTAAATGAGCTAGTGCAAAAACCGAGGAGGAAGAATTAGCAAAAGGACTCTCGACTTGGTCATTATATTAGTAAAATAAACAATGAAATTCTTATAACATTTTTTATTATAAATACTTCCATAACCTTGAGGTTGTATTACTAGCACTTAAGGCAAGGTATTTGGGTTGGTCTATTGTCCCCTCAAATATTGATAGAGTTATACTTGTAGAGATTTGAAGCCATTAGGACTTTTTAGGTATGTATCTGGGGTTTGGACTTTGAGAACATCTTATTTTTTAAATTACACCACACATGCTTTAAGATGGATGTAAATATCCTAGTAGAATGTACAAAACAAAAGTTTTTGAGATGTAGAGGTAAGGTTGAGTTTACATTTGGTGAAGAGCCATCAAGGAAAAATAAGCTTCTAGAAGAGGAAATCCTCTTCTTACAAGATACCACTACTATTTAAACTTTAAGATATATAAGTTTCAAAAGATTAAATTTTTATGATGCTACTTGAGCTCCACATTTGTCACTTGATTTATAAATGGTGATCATTAACAACATATCTTGGATCTTCATGTGATTCATTTTAGGAGTAGACTTTAACATCTTTTGCTCATACCTAATTTCTATTCTTTTGCACCACCACTGAACAAGTTGCCTCATTGTACTAACATCATGTATTCCACCTCCATGTGATGTTTCCTTTTGAAAACCACATTTAGCTTGCCAATGAGATCATTCCATACCTTGAGTAGACCATATGGCTAATCTTCTCTCTTTGGCAAAGTAAGGTCCATGAGCCTCCAAAATGTGCTACAAAGTAAGGTCCATATCATAAGTACTTTTAAAAAAATTTAAAAAAAAATAAAAGCACTTTTAGATATAATTTTATACAAATTTGGAAGGACTCTTACCATGTAGTGGCTAATACTACTATGACCCCAAGCTTTTACCATTGACTTGTAAAAGTTTCTAATAATGTTCTTGGAATTTAGTGCATCATCCATTGTAAATGTCATCTTTTGCAACCCATACATTTATCTTTTCTAATCGAGTCTTTCCTCTATTACTCTTGTTAAGAACAACCATATGTAACTTTTTCCATGCATTATATTTCTCTAGTTATGTCACCAATAAATCTCCCTTTTTATTACGCTAGAGAGAGAAATTTGCTCGCCTTTGTCCCACCAAAGTATGGCTTTGCAAGGTAATTTCTCATTTTCCCCTGACATCTTTTCGTCCCTTTTTATTTCCACTTGACCTCTATGTGTAACCCAATTTTTATTAACAAAATCTCTTCTACTTTCTTGCATTTCTCTTAATCATCACTCAGGTTTCATCTATAGGCACAACACGTGCTCGTATACCGATTTTTCAAGCATCCTTACCATGGCATGTAAAGTGCAAAAGTGAAACCTTGTTAACAGTATCTTTAGAATTGGATCCCTCGTTGGATCCAAGTAGTCCATTATTCCCTCACATATTATAAGTTAGGGCTCCCTCCTTTCCTATCTTTGTAAAGCAATTTAAGTTGGTCAACAAGTTGGGGCACTCTCCTTTCCTATCTTTGCAATCTAATTTTTCTTTCCATCCTTCAACTTTTTTCTAGATTTCATGCAATACATGCATGGAAATTCTACATTGGATCCATACAACACAAAAAACATGCACTTTAGAGTTTTTAAATTTCTTGCAAGATGCCACTATACATTATATCTTCTTTTAGGACTTCTCTCCTTGTCCAAAGTTCAACCACATTTGGTAAACTTGTCCAAAGTTCAACCACATTTGGTAAACTTGTCAAGTTAAAGAAAACCTTTAATATTTCATGGTCTTCTTTTGGAACTTCAAAAGCAACAAGCCACCATCTCTCATTTTCTAATTAAGCACTGAAATAATGTGAATGCTCTTTTGTGATATATCCAAACTCAAAGCTCTATTTATTAGGGTCAAGCTTACCCTCTCTAACTTCTGACAATCTCACATTCGTCAAGTTTTAATACAAACTTTAGTATACCACCACATTCTTAATTTGTCATGTTATAGAACTTGACCGTTGCACTTTGCACCTTACATACATCTAGCACAAAATTGTTGATTTTAATCAGCTTAAATATAACCTTTGATTTACATTTATGTGTATGGCATAGATGCATATAGGCTCAGCCCAAATGAGCTCTAGAACTTTACCATTCAATAATTTTCGTGCTTGTTTTTACATGATATGGTTTTGGAAGAGGAAAAATACTTTTTTTCTTCATAACCGTCTTAAATCCTTTGTCTAATGCTTGTAAATAGTAGCATATGCTCTTAAGACAATCCAAGCTTTATCACATATGCCTTGGGAATCATTGGCTATGAATGTCTTAATCACTTCATGCATCTTATCTCTTATTATATCTTCTAACATTGCTTTTAAACTTTTTGTCTTGGAGTGTAGCACTCTAGCAAATGAGCTATCCATCTCATCATTTTTTGTTGTAAAGTAGATTTTGGATATCCTTACAAGCCGTGTTTCCTCACTTCCATTGTCCACCTCCACCAATGACCAACCTATCCATTGGTTTTAGCTTCTTTAGATGTGCTCTTGTCTCAAATGTAGTGTTGTTCTCCAACATTCCTTGGATCTTCTTATTCACTTTCTCAAGGACATACACCCTCTCACTTATTTTGGCATTCTCTATACTTCAAAAGAGAGAATCTAATAAAAATAATATGAAAAAATTTCAAAAAAAATCAAGGAAATTAAACAAAAATAAATATCCATAAACTAGGCTAGGGAGTGTGTACGCATTAGTCTTGATAAAAACTGTAAATAGAGTGTATATTGAATTTAATCCAATGGGTGAAAGATTAAAAGTCTAAGGTTGAAAGGTGAGTGTAAAAACCTTAGGAATAATTCTTGAAAAGAAAGAAAATTTATTAAGGTAGAGATAGCATGGATAACTAATAGATAACTCTAATCATATATAAATGCGGGGAGTTGACTAGATGTGTGGGTTCATCAACTTGAATGAACTAATGGTGCATGTAGAGAGCTCATCCATCATTTCAAGTAAAAAAGGTCCCCCTCCTAATGAGAAATCCATAAAAAATTTCCTAGAGAAAGGAGAGTACTTTCTACTTGGTTCTACTAGGTTTTTTCGTAGCAGTGCCCATTGGTCATATGTTGGCTTTACCAAGGTTGTAAGCAATCATGTCTACTTGGTTTTTAGTGCAACACTACCCATTTGAGTGTAAGAAGAGAGTGATCATTAGGAACTAGTTGTACAAGGTCCTAGGGATCTATTAAAAAAAAGGGGGATATTGAAGATGAGAGAATATTATTTCTTTACCCATTGGACACAACAAGTCTCCTATAAGTCAATTTTTCCAAGATACAATTACCCCTTTGCTTTTAATTTATATTTTTTTTATTTCATGGGTGATTTTACTTTATATTAGGTAAAAGCTATTTCATGAAATAGCTTTTACAAATAAAAGCTATTACATGGTCATGTCAACTTATATCAAATAAAAGCTATTTCATGGGTGATTTCAATTTACATCAAATTAAGAAAGTAAATGCCTATTCTCTACACACTTCTCAAAACTAAAGACCCTTAAAAGTTTAATTTTGACCCTTTATCCCTAGCAAATTAGATGTTGCACACATAACCTTCATAGGAAACCTAATCAAATTAAGTGAATCTCATTATTACTTAGAACTATAGAAAAATAGGTATTGGGATAGGCAAGTTGAGGAATATTCTACCTTCTCAATCACTGATTTCTTCTATTGCCATAAATAGCTCCAATTTTGCTTCAGCACTGTTCCCGGACTCCTTCTTCCAAGGCTTCAAAGTGGCATTCTTCTCATGTGCTTCCTTTAGTCTACATGGTTTGACCACATGACTAGGCTTATCATAGTAGTAACACTTTGCCTTTCTTCTTATTCTTAGAAGAATTTGGGTCACTAGAGCCCTCCTTCCCCTTGATTCTCTTTACATTTACGGAGAATGCAACATCACTACCTTATCTAGCTTTGAAATGCATCTCCTCATCCACTAACATTGCATGAAAGTCCTCAAAAGTAAGAGGCAAGTTGTGCACCTGCATGTTTAATGAGGTCATTCTTAATGCTTCTACTATAGATGAGGGTTTGCATTCTTCACCAGTCTATCTAATGGAGGATCCAACCAATCTATCTATGAATGAGGGCTATTGAATTCTTAATGTTTTTGCTATGGATGAGGGATTCTCATTCTTCACCAATCCATCTAGTGAAGGATCCAACCAGTCTATCTATGAATGAGAGCTATTAAATTCTTAATGTTTTTGCTATGGACGAGGGCTTCGCATTCTTCACTAGTCCATCTAGTGAAGGATCCAACCAGTTTATCTATGAATGAGGGCTATTGAATTCTTAATGTTTTTGCTATGGATGAGGACTTCACATTCTTCACCAATCCATCTAGTGAAGGAACTAACCTTCAAACAAATTGATGAAGAATAGTTTTATCATACATTGTCGGGGGTTATACAAGATAATAATTATATAAGGCTAATGGTACACCTCAATGGATTTCCTTGCATGAGATAAATCTTCCATCTTTTCCTCTTGGAATCCTGGAGGAAAAAATCTCTATTGTAGGTATGCCTTCATATCTTTCCATTTGAGTTGATCTTGATTTTAGATGGTTGGACTCAACATGATTTCTTCAACCGAGCAAGGGCCATCTAAATGTGGTCGTTATATCCTACTATGTCAAAGTATTCATCCATGGAATCATTCCAGTTCAAAATCGCTTCTTTGAGATTATTTCCTTTTAATCGGAACAGCCCTAGTGTTTTGATCTATGTAGTGCTTCTTTGACATCAATGTCCAATGCCTCTATTTGAGGTACAACATTACGTGCTTGATCTCTGCACCTCATGCTTGTTTCTAAAATAAAAGACTCTTTGTGTATCAAAAAATTTTACAACAATTTAAGTAACAAGACTTCTTAAAGACAAGAAATAACTTTATTTATTTCTTCAAAGTTTATTACATTGCCAGGGAAAGTCTCAGCCTCCTGAGGACAAAATCTCTATGCAGGTATGCCTTTAGTTCTTCCCATTTGAGTTCATCTTGATTTTAGATGGTTGGACTCAACATGATTTCTTCAACTAGTTCAAGCGATATCATTTATCTTAAACCGACCAAGGGACATCTAATTATGGTCATTGTATCTTATTATGTCAAAGTATGTATCCATGGAATCAGTCCAGTTCAAAATTGCTTCTTTGAGATTATTTCCTTTTAATAGGTACGTCCCTAGTATTGTGACCTCTAGATTGCTTCTTTGATCAATGTCCAATACCTCTATTTGAGGTACAACATTATGTGCTTGACATCTGCACCTCATGATTGTTTCTAAAATAAAAAAATCTTGTGTATCAAAATCTTTTACAAGCGATTTAAGTAATAAGGGTTCTTGAAGACAAGAAATAACTTATTTCTTCAAAGTTTATTCCATTGCTATAGGGGAAAGTATCAATCCTATGATCCAAAAAGTTAGAAACAATAATACTTGCCTCTAATTACAAATTTTCTATGACGAAGATATACAAATTGAGATGGATAATCCTAGCTAAGTATTCATCCAAGGTGAAGAAACTTCTACCATGAATCCTATATTCCTTTACAATGTTTAAAATTCCCATAATCGTGGTGGGTAATCTTATATTCTAGGAATAGCCTAGATCTATCTCCATGATAAATTTATCTTCATCCTTATCTTATTGATGTTGCCACTTCTATGCAATAGGGATAATATGTTGTTATCATCACTAGCCATATTTTCGAATGCAACTTAAATGGCTTAATATTCAAGGATAGAATACAAGTTCTAGGTCATATTACATTTTTAATTTACACATAAGCAACGATCATGGGAAAAGAGGTCATGTGTAGAGCCAAGCATAGTTGAAATGACTTAGTGCTAAGAATCATTATAGGCAATTCCTTGCTCAAAACCTTAGCAAAAAGTTAAAAGGTTAGAACCTTATCTTGAGTAACCTTTGTAATAAATGGGCTTTTAAAATTTAGGATGCATAAAGAAGGGGTAAGCTCAAGGAGGAGGATACAATTTAAATTACATAGAAAAATAAGGACACTCCCCAAGTGTCCATAGAAAAATAAGGACACTCCCCAAGTGTCCATAGAAAAATCAAGACACTCCCCAACTGTTAAGGAAACCCTACCCTAATGCGTCATGGGAAGTTGCCTATCCGCCGAGCTTGAGCTAGGCTCAAGGGCTCCACCGTAGCCACTTGCCCCAACGCCTTCCTCCCACACTCCTTGTCACCCCAAGGTAGTTGCTC
Source organism: Cibotium barometz (assembly GCF_041138505.1). Classification (NCBI taxonomy): domain Eukaryota; kingdom Viridiplantae; phylum Streptophyta; class Polypodiopsida; order Cyatheales; family Cibotiaceae; genus Cibotium; species Cibotium barometz. Next base: position 12,984,614 of record NC_141056.1, on the reverse strand, counting down.
TAATCCAACGGGTGATGTAAGATCTCTTGTGAAGATCATGTGGGACCTCCGCGGGAAGAGGATTCTGTTGGTTAGCCTAATCACTCAAGCAAGAGAGAGAGAGAGAGAGAGAGAGAGAGAGAGAGAGAGAGAGAGAGAGAGAGAGAGAGAGAGAGAGAGCAAGAGGGAAGCATGAGGGAACAAGTGATTAGCACTAATCACTCCCAAATCCTAATCCTAAGCACACCACACATAGTAGATTAGAGTTGCAAAAGAGAGGGAGAGAGAGAACACTCCACTTCTATTTCACATGTAAGATTCTTCCCTCCAGCTTTTGAGGTGTGCAGGTGTAAGAACCTCCCCTTGTAATCTTATAATTATTCCCCTCTCTTAAATAAAAGAAAGACCCTGTTTTACCCTATTTTGGCCTGGAGAGAGAAAATATCTAGAGGGAGATAATTCAAAATTGAGATATTTTTTGATATAAAAATCCTCCTAGTGTCTAAAATGGTTTCCCCTGAAACAAAAATTCAAAAAGAACTTTCCAATGTGCAATTGGAATTAATTGAAAATAGGTAAAAAGGACCTTAGCTAAGGCCCCATATTTTTAGAAATTTTTAGATTATGGTCCAATTAAGGTTTCTATGGACCAATAAGATTGATCCAAATGTAGGGAGGAGATAAATTGAAGAATAAAAGAAAAACCCCCAAAAATGAGTAAATGCTCACATAAGATGAAGAGTTGACTGAGTACAAGGTTTATTAGTTGAAAATTAAGAGATATTTAGAGGAAAAGATGCATTTTTGACACCTTGGTGTGCGAATCTCTCCTAATGAAGGAGGTGCCTATTTCACATGTGTGGATGAGTTTTAAACTCAAAAATAATGAGATATTTTCATCTCTCCTCTCTTTTATTTCAACTAGAGCCAAAAAGTAAGCTAAACTGACCCAAAAATGGTCAAAAATTGACCAAACTGATTTGGAAAATTCTAGAATCAGTTTGCTTGGTTAGAGGCTCATTTTTTCCTATAAATAAAAGCCTCTGTAAAAGCTTAATGGTGTTTATGCACTGTTACTCTGCTCCTGTCTTGAGCCATTTACATTGAATTTCTTGATAATTCAATTATTTTTTGCTTAATCCTCTCCAAAGTAATTGGTGGCCACTCTTGCTTCAAACAAGAGTAGAACCCTCAATCCCTCAAGCCAAAGGAAAGCTTACAACTCCATGTAAGCTAAATTTTCTTACTTTTTAATTTTAAATCTATGGTTTTCTTTATTTTCTTGTTTTATAGTTGATTGAAGTAAATTCTAATGCTATGCCTTGATGAAAAGGCCACCCCCTTCTCTTCTTTACAACTCAAACTTTCTTAATCCTAGAAAGATTAGTTAAATGATTAATTAAACTTTTCTTATTATTTACTCTCTTGATTTCTAAAAATTGAGTAGATTAGAGTTATATACATCTAGATTGGGTTAATTTAAGTTGAAATTAGAATGAGAAAAATGAGAAATGGCCAGCCATACAAAGGAGGTTATGGAAAAATTTTCCAAAATTTTGTGGAAAAGAAAATTTGTTTTTATGTTATTCCAAAAGAGTAATTCCCACCGTTTGTGAATTCTAAAAGAAATATTCTAATTACTCCATGTACATATTCACCTAATGAATATGCACGGATGTCACTAATATTAATTATTAAAATTGATTTCTATGCATAGAAAGATGCATCATGGAAATTGTGTTATTTTCATTAAATTTAATTTCTATGCATAAAAAGCTGAATAATGGAAATATTTTTATTATAAAAGTGTTATTTTCATTAAAATTGATTCTATGCATAGAAAGATGCATAAAGGATTTATTTTTATTTCAAAAGTGTTATTCTCATTAAAATTGATTTTATGCATAGAAAGATGCATAAAGGATTTATTTTTATTTCAAAAGTGTTATTCTCATTAAAGTTGATTTTTATGCATAAATAGATGCATAAAAGGATTTTTATAAAAGTGTTATTCCCACTGAAGTTGATTTTTATGCATAAATAGATGCGTAAAGAATCTTTATATCAAAATTAGAATTCTCTTAAATTCTATGAATAGATGTAATGAGATGTGATGAGAATCAGATAGGTGTGAATGAATGGATGGATGGATGTGAATAAGAGGTGATGAGATGTGAGGTAAATAGATGTAATGAGATGTGATGAGAATCAGATAGGTGTGAATGAATGGATGGATGGATGTGAAATGAATAGAGGTGATGAGATGTGAGGTGAATAGATGTAATGAGATGTGATGAGAATCAGATAGGTGTGTGAATGAATGGATGGATGGATGTGAAGTGAATAGAGGTGATGAGATGTGAGGTGAATAGATGTAATGAGATGTGATGAGAATCAGATAGGTGTGAATGAATGGATGGATGGATGTGATGTGAATAAGAAGTGATGAGATGTGAGATGAATGTAATGAGATGTGAGGTGAATAGATGTGATGAGATGTGATGTGAATAAGAAGTGATGAGATGTGAGGTGAATAGATGTAATGAGATGTGATGAGAATCAGATAGGTGTGGAATGAATGGATGGATGGATGTGAAGTGAATAGAGGTGATGAGATGTGAGGTGAATAGATGTAATGAGATGTGAATGAATAGATGTAATGAGATGTGATGAGAATCAAAAAGATGTGAATGAATAGGGTGAGGTGAATAGATGTGATGTTAATCAGATAGATGTGAATGAATGGATGAGATGTGATGTCATGTGAATCAGGATGATGTAAATGAATGATATGGGATGTGAGTGGATGTATGTGAAGAATGGATGTGAATGAGTATGTGAAGAATGGATGTGAGTGGATGTTTGTGAAGAATGGACGTGAATGTGTATGTGAAGAATGGATGTGAATGTGTATGTGAAAGAATGGATGTGGATGTATGAGAAAGAATGGATATAGATGTGTATGTGAAAGAATGTGATGTGATGTAAAGAGATGTGATGTGACATGAATATATGTGGATGTGAAGGGATAGATATGAATGTATGGATAGATGTGAGAAGTTGTACACAGGTGAACTATTGGATGGATGTGGATGAATGAGATGAGATGTGTATGAATGAGATATGATGTGGATAGATGTGATGTGATGTTATGTATGTGATGTGATGGTGAAATGATGAGAATGAATGTGATGAATATGAGTGAATGTGATGTGAATAAATGAGATGTGATGTCATGTGAATCGAGATAGATGTGAATGAATGAGATGTGAGACAAAATGGATGTGATGTGAAGTAGATCGAGGTAGTTATAAATGGATGAGATGTGAGGTGAAATGGATGTGATGTGAAGTAGATCGAGGTAGTTATGAATGGATGAGATGTGAATGAATGTGATGTGATAAGATGTGGAGATGGTTAGATGCGAGAGATCTGATGAGGATAAATGAGGAAAGATGTGATGAGATAAAAATGATGTGATTGGATGAGAATGGGAATACATATGAAATGGATGTGATTGGATGAGAATGGGAATACATAGGAAAGATGTGATTGGATGAGAATGGGAATACATATAAAATGGATGTGATTTAAATCACGTGGATTGATGTGGAACAATGTGGAAAGACGAGAGTTCGCTATAGAAAGTTTTTAAAATGACTATTTTATGTCAAGAATGCTAACAATGTGGAAAGACAAGAGTTCGCTATAGAAACTGTATTTATGACCTATTTTTAAAATGACTGTTTTATGTCAAGAATGTTGGGGAAGCATTTTGACCGTCTTGTGAATGAGGTCATGGAGACCTAATCTAATAAAGTTGTAACAGCTCACGGAGAGTCATTGGAGGACATCTCGCGTAGCAAGGTTGGCCGAGGTCTTGACTAGCCTCAGTTCGATTTAAATGGTCAGCTTCCCGGTACAGTGGGATGAGGGACCAAGAAAGCGGCCTATGAGTGAAGCGCTAGGTGACCTGCAAAGAATCCTAGAAGGTGCTGACCATATGATGCTCGTCGAAGATACCCACACGTGCATCGTGGAAGATGTTGAAACAAGAAGTAAGAGTTATTTTCTGAATTCAGGCATGGATTTGGTTGATTGACCTTGCTGGTCCTCAACGGATGAGTCCATGGCTCTTTTATATGGATCTGTTGGTTGATCTTGCTGATCTTCAATGGAGATTCCATTTTGATTTTTATAAGTGAAAATATTGCCAATTACTATGAGCTATGAACTATCAAAAAGGCCCCTGATGAGTGGACAGGTGGTGAGCGTTCTGGTTGCCAATAATACCATAGGTACAACAATGTGAAGGGAAAATTGGAAATTAGGATTCAACCAGATATTGTGGAGGTTTATGAGATCAGTGATACTATAGTTTCATTAAAAGATTGTTTTGAAGACAGTTGAATCTGTGAAAAAGGCAACTTCATATTGGGTGTGTAAGTGGTGTGACTAGTTTTAAGTTTGCATGAATATCCGGCTAGGGGGCCTGGGAACACTTTTCCCTGGTACCTGAGACAAAACCTAACCAAATTCTTACTTGGATCCCATCATTACAGTGGTTGGGCAGTGGGTTAACCCACGGGACTGGATGGGGTTAGGCTGGACTGATGGATCCCTAACATGAGACTCAATTCTGTTATGGTACGATAGATGAAGTAAATCTCGGATAAAAATTATTCTATGGAAAAGAATCCACGGCTGTGCCTCTCTCAATGAGGAGAAAAGCATTGGTCTCTATGATCCAAGTGCAATCTTTTCCTTGATCTGACTATGGGACTTATGGGTTCAGTCAGATCAGTTCAGCTAGATAAGGCTCTTGTCTACGTTAGAGTAAAAATATCTTGGAGGAATTGCCCATGCTTTTCGGGCGATTCCAGGCAAGGGAAGTTTTTTCAGGTTTCGTTTTGGAAGAACCGAGTGATTAGTCTCTTGTCCGGATATCCGTGGTGGGCGAGGGCCCCAGTGAGGGACCCTGCCCCACGCAAGAAGTGCTACTTTCACTGCTAGCACCCATGAATTTGTTGCGCGATGGGGACAAGGATCTTTCAGCTAGTATCAGAGCAAATTTGGCTAATGTGGATCAACCGAGAAGCCAAAAATGTCAAAAATTTATGAAGTAGCAGTAAAAGGTTGTAATTGTGTGATGAAATTCATACAAATTGATATTCAGACTGAAATTCATTACTTAGTAATTGGGTCTTCAAATGGAAGTACCGCAATTGCATGGAATCCCTGACTTGCTTGAGGCCTAGACATGATGGTATTTACCTTATAATTCCAAGGACCGTGACTACCCGTATATATCGAGGGTATAACTGCAGCTCTTTACTAGCAGTATATATATACGAGTAAATCTAAGACTTGAAATTATATGCAAAAAATGCTATCCAAATGATGAAATCGAATGTGGTTGATATGATTTTAAAAACTCTGGTTGAGAACTGATGAGTTGATTTAAATTATGATTGAAAAATGATGATTCCTGAGTTTTGGTTGAGCAAAACTACAATGAGGATGAATGGGACGAGTTCCTATGATGATGTTCGTAACTAGAATGACGAGTTCCTATGATGATGTTCGTAACTAGAATGACGATAATGACTTCAGCAAATCACTATGAGATTAGTGGATTGTGCTGATAGATTGCTACTGTTAACAAATGACCCAGTGGATCAAGTTAAGGGATGTCAAATTAAAAATCTGTATAATTGAAAATTCCCATGAAGGACTGTTCAGATGGAAATTTCGGTCTAATGGACCACTATTGTGATAAGGATTTGAATGATATGATCTGAGTGAATTGTTATCTCATGATGAGTCCTATATAGGGGATCTTTTTCCCAGGATTCTGTTGGGTTCACCAGACTATAAGGAACCCCAGAATCAGTTGGATCTTAAGGGAAAGAGTTGTCCTCTAATTTTGCGAGATATCTCGTGTTTTTTATTTGGAGTAGAATGTAAGATATTCCTCCCTCCAGCTTTTGAGGTGTGCACATGTAAGAGCCTCCCCTTTTGATCTTATAATTATTCCCCTCTCTGAAATAAAAGAAAGATCCTGTTTTACCCTATTTTGGCTTGGAGAGAGAAAATGTCTAGAGGGAGGTAATTCAAAATTAAGATATTTTTGGATATAAAAATCCTCCTAGTGTCTAAAATGGTTTCCCCTGAAACAGAAATTCAAAAAGAACTTTCCAATGTACAATTGGAATTAATTAAAAATAGGTAAAAAGGACCTTAGCCTAAGGCTCTAGATTTTCAGAAATTTTTAGATTATGGTCCAATTAAGGTTCCTATGGACCAATAAGATTAATCCAAATGTAGGGAGGAGATAAATTGAAGAATAAAAGAAAAACCCCCAAAAATGAGTAAATGCTCACATAATATGAAGAGTTGACTGAGTACAAGGTTTATTAGTTAAAAATTAAGAGATATTTAGAGGAAATGATGCATTTTTGACACCTCAGTGTGGGGATCTCCCCTCATGAAGGAGGCACCTATTTCACATGTGTGGAGGAGTTTTAAACTTAAAAATAATGAGATATTTTCATCTCTCCTCTCTCCTATTTCAACTAGATCCAAAAAGTAAGCTAAACTGACCCAAAAATGGTCAAAAATTGACCAAACTGATTTGGAAAATTTTAGAATCAGTTTGCTTGGTTAGAAGCTCACTTTTTCCTATAAATATAAGCCTCCCCCTTTGTGAAAGCTTAATGGTGTTTATGCACTGTTACTCTGCTCCTGTCCTGAGCCATTTACATTGAATTTCTTGATAATCATGAGCCATGTAAGCTAAATTTTCTTACTTTTTAATTTTAAATCTATGGTTTTCTTGTTTTATAGTTGATTGAAGTAAATTCTAATGCTATGCCTTGATGAAAAGGCCACCCCCTTCTCTTCTTTACAATTCAGCCTTTCTTAATCCTAGAAAGATTAGTTAAATTATTAATTAAACTTTTCTTATTATTTACTCTCTTGATGTCTGAAAATTGAGTAGATTAGAGTCATATACATCTAGATTGGGTTAATTTAAGCTGAAATTAGAATGAGAAAAATAAGAAATGACCATCCATACAAAGAGGTTATGGAAAACTTTTCCAGAATTTTGTGGAAAAGAAAGTTTGTTTTTAGTTATTCCAAAAGACTAATTCCCACCATTTGTGCATTCTAAAAGAAATATTCTAATTACTCCATGTACATATTCACCTATGAATATGCATGGATATCACTGATATTAATTATTAAAATTGATTTCTATGCATAGAAAGATGCATAATGAAAATTGTTTTGTTATAAAAGTGTTATTTTCATTAAAATTGATTTGATGCATAGAAAGATGCATAATGGAAATATTTTTATTTCAAAAGTGTTATTCTCATTAAAATTGATTTTATGCATAGAAAGATGCATAAAGGATTTATTTTTATTTCAAAAGTGTTATTCTCATTAAAATTGATTTTATGCATAGAAAGATGCATAAAGGATTTATTTTTATTTCAAAAGTGTTATTCTCATTAAAATTGATTTTATGCATAGAAAGATGCATAATGGATTTATTTTTATTTCAAAAGTGTTATTCTCATTAAAATTGATTTTAAGCATATAGAAAGGTGCATAAAGGATTTATTTTTATTTCAAAAGTGTTATTCTCATCAAAGTTGATTTTTATGCATAAATAGATGCATAAAAGGACTTTTATAAAAGTGTTATTCCCACTGAAGTTGATTTTTATGCATAAATAGATGCGTAAAAAATCTTTATATCAAAATTAAAATTCTCTTAAATTCTATGTTTAACTTCTATGAATAGATGTAATGACATGTGATGAGAATCAGATAGGTGTGAATGAATGGATGGATGGATGGATGGATGTGAATAAGAGGTGATGAGATGTGAGGTGAATAGATGTAATGAGATGTGATGAGAATCAGATAAGTGTGAATGAATGGATGGATGGCTGTGAAGTGAATAGAGGTGATGAGATGTGAGATGAATAGATGTGATGAGATGTGATCAGAATCAGATAGGTGTGAATGAATGGATGGATGGATGTGAAGTGAATAGAGGTGATGAGATGTGAGGTGAATAGATGTAATGAGATGTGATGAGATGTGAGGTGAATAGATGTAATGAGATGTGATGAGAATCAGATAGGTGTGAATGAATGGATGGATGGATGTGAAGTGAATAGAGGTGATGAGATGTGAGGTGAATAGATGTAATGAGATGTGATGAGAATCAGATAGGTGTGAATGAATGGATGGATGGATGTGATGTGAATAAGAAGTGATGAGATGTGAGGTGAATAGATGTTATGAGATGTGATGAGAATCAGATAGGTGTGAATGAATGGATGGATGAGAATCAGATAGGTGTGAATGAATGGATGGATGGATGTGAAGTGAATAGAGGTGATGAGATGTGAGGTGAATAGATGTAATGAGATATGATGAGAATCAGATAGATGTGAATGAATAGATGGATGGATGTGATGTGAATAGAGGTGATGAGATATGAGGTGAATAGATGTGATGAGATGTGATGTGAATCAGATAGATGTTATGTGAATCAGATAGATGTGAATGAATGGATGGGTGGTTGCAAGATCAGGGTGCCCAGTTTTGTCCACTCAGGCACCTTGTAAACAGTAAAAAAAATAGGCATTTGTTTACCTTTAGTGGCTAATCTCTCCTAGTAAATGAATGAATTTTGTTTCAAGTTCTTTTGTTGGAACATCATATTCAAAGTTGAAAATATAGTTGCATAATTTGATTAAGCATTAGATAGTCAAAAGTCCTCATTTTCTTAGGTACAAAGTCAATGTATACACCCTGTCCCAAATTTGAACTGATTCCATAAAATGCTATTATCTTTTACATATAAACTCATACGAGATTCCCACTTTGTACCTTAGATCTTCACATAATATGGAGCTTAACTTGATTTTTTAAGAAATATTTAAGATATTTGTCTATTTTCTTTAAATATTTCAAGGTCGTTAAAGTGTTATAATATACGCCACTTTTTGTACCCACAATAACTACCACTTAAAATCCTCAATCTTGTAGATCAAAAGAGTGGGTAGATACTGAGACATTAGTAGAATGTGGTGGTTAGTAAAAATTGCAAATCCAATGGTTGGATTTTTAATGATCTCTTTTTCAAAATTCTTCCAGACTATCAAAAGGCCTGCAAATATTAATAATCTATTTAGTAAAATTACATTTTTGATGTAAATCATCTAAAACCTATAGGGACTAGTGTACTTGTAATGGTGCATCCATGGAAAAATAAATTGGATCACTCTAAGTATGGAAAGATCATTTGTTTATCATTTCATCATATTTTTGATTAATTTTGATTAATTAGACTATTTTATATTAATTTAAGCTATATTGGGTTAATTTAAGGGCAAGCGTATTTTCTTGATCTCAGTTTAAGTACCTTGCCTCCCAAAATTTACTCTCCAAGCATTGTCCCAGTCCAGCATAAACTGGATAAAACTGGACACCCTGATCTTGCAACAACCCGGATGAGATGTGATGTCATGTGAATCAAGATGTAAATGAATGATATCGGATGTGAGTAGATGTATGTGAAGAATGGATGTGAATGAGTATGTGAAAGAATGGATGTGAATGTGTATGTGAAGAATGGATGTGGATGTATGAGAAAGAATGGATATAGATGTGTATGTGAAAGAATGTGATGTGATGTAAAGAGATGTGATGTGACATGAATATATGTGGATGTGAAGTGATAGATATGAATGTATGGATAGATGTGAGAAGTCATACAGGTGAACGATTGGATGGATGTGGATGAATGAGATGAGATGTGTATGAATGAGATATGATATCGATAGATGTGATGTGATATTATGTATGTGATGGGATGGTGATGAGAATGAATGTGATGGATATGAGTGAATGTGATGTGAATCAGGATGTGAATAAATGAGATGTGATGTCATGTGAATCGGGATAGATGTGAATGAATGAGATGTGAGGTGAAATGGATGTGATGTGATGTGAAGTGGATCGGGGTAGTTATGAATGGATGAGATGTGAATGAATGTGATGTAATGAGATGTGGAGATGGGTAGATGCAAGTGGATGAGATCTGATGAGGATAAATGAGGAAAGATGTGATGAGATGAAAATGATGTGATTGGATGAGAATGATGTGATTGGATGAGAATGGAAATACATATGAAATGGATGTGGTTTAAATCAGGTGGATTGATGTGGAACAATATGATTGGATGAGAATGCATTCATATGAAATGGATGTGATTTAAATCAAGCGGATTGATGTGGAACAATATGATTGGATGAGAATGGGAATACATATGAAATGGATGTGATTTAAATCAGGTGGATTGATGTGGAACAATATGGAAAGATGAGAGTTTGCTATAGAAACTGTATTTATGACCTGTTTTTAAAATGACTATTTTATATCAAGAATGCTGGGGAAGCATTTTGATCGTCTTGTGAATGAGGTCGTGGAGACCTAATCTGATAAAGTTGCAACAGTTGATGGAGAGTCAATGGAGGACGTCTCACGTAGCAAGGTCGATCGAGGTCTTGACTAGCCTCAGTTTGATTTAAATGGTGAGCTTCCGGTATGGTGGATGAGGGACCAAGGAAGCGGCCTATGAGTGAAGCGCTAGGTGACATGCGAAGAAGGATCCTAGAGGGTGCTGACTATACGGTGCTCGGGCTCTGGGTCGCCGAGGATACCCACACGTGTATTGTGGAAGATATTGGAACAAGAAGTAAGAGCTGTTTTCTGAATTCAAGTATGGATCTGGTTGATTGACCTTGCTGGTCCTCAACGGATGAGTCCATGGCTCTTTTATATGGATCTGTTGGTTGATCTTGCTGATCTTCAATGGAGATTCCATTTTGATTTTTATAAGTGAAAATATTGCCGGTTACTATGAGCCAGGAACTATCAAAAAGGCCCCTGAGTGGACAGGTGGTGAGCGTTCTGGTTGCCAATGATGCCATAGGTACACCGATGAAGGGAAAATTGGAAATTAGGATTCAATCGGATATTTCGGAGGTTTATGATCAGTGATACTATAGTTTCATTAAAAGATTGTTTTAAAGACAGCTGAATCTGTGAAAATTTCATATTGGGTGTGTAAGTGGTGTGACTAGTTTTAAGTTTGCATGAATATCCGGCTAGGGGCCTGGGAATCTGTGAAAAAGGCAATTTCATATTGGGTGTGTAAGTGGTGTAACTAGTTTTAAGTTTGCATGAATATCCGGCTAGGGGGCCTGGGAAGGCAATTTCATATTGGGTGTGTAAGTGGTATGACTAGTTTTAAGTTTGCATGAATATCCGGCTAGGGGGCCTGGGAACTCTTTTCCCTGGTACCCAGGACAAAACCTAACCAAATTCTTACTTGGATTCCATCACTATAGTGGTTGGGCGGTTGGCTAACCCACGGAATTGGATGGGGTTAGGCTGGACTGATGGATCCCTAAAATGAGACTCAATTCTGTTATGGTCCAATAGATGAAGTAAATCTCGAATAAAAATTGTTCTATGGAAAAGAATCAACAGCTGTGCTTCTCAATGAGGAAAAAAGCATTGGTCTCTATGATCCAAGTGCAATCTTTTCCTTGATTTGACTATGGGACTTATGGGTTCGGTCAAATCAGTTCAGTTAGATAAGGCTCTTGTCTACGTTAGAGTAAAAATATCTTGGAGGAATCGCCCGTGCTTTCCGGGCAAGGAAAGTTTTTCTGGGTTCGGAAGAACCGAGGGATTAGTCTTTTGTCCGGATATCCGTGGGCGAGGCCCCAAGTGAGGGACCCTGCCCCATGCAAGAAGTGCTACTTCTGCTACTAGCACCCATGAATTCGTTGTGCGGTGGGGACAGGGATCTGGGGTTTAGGCATGGCCACTTGAGGAATAGGCACTAGGGGATTTGGGGGCACATGTGGGGCAAAATATTCATTTGTCAATATCATGTTGGCAAATGGATCTTCCTCGGCCTTAAGCATTTGCGGGGGCTTCTGCCTTACCTGGTGCAAAAGTTCAGATTCAATGGGGGACAGCGTGCACTCAGGCACTGGGTCAAATGTTACAGAAATAGGTGGTGGTTCAAGTTGAGCCTAGTATTGCTCTACCAGTGCTTGGGCCTCCTGAAGATGTTGCTTCTCAAGGATGGCATTGGGCTATGTGGCCATCCATTTTTCCCATTTGGTGATTTTTTGCTGGGCTGCATGGGAAAGTGGCAGTTCGGCTCGATCATCACTCCCAGAGAAGGCTAATGCGGACCCTAACCCGATCTTCTCCATGGTGGCCAAAGTGCTTATAGCATTGTTTCTTTTAGGATGTGGCCTTCTTTAGCCTGGCCTGCAACCATGTGACGACATTCAATGGGACAATCAAAATCTTCCCATGTTGAACACTCAACACATTAAGGGATAACATGCCTTTGAATGTGGAGTGAGAAACTGATTGCAAAGGGCAATCCTTGAAGTAATGGTCGATTCCAGAGCCATGACATTGTGGTGTCACTGGTAGGTGTTTCTTTTGAGGGCATTTAGCCACTCTATGGGGTCCTTAGCAGAGGAAACACAAAAGAGATGGTTTCCTTGTGGGTGCACCTATAGTGTGCACAAGTGGTTTAGGGTCCATATGAGGGCATTGGCAAAGGGAGATAAGGTGTTAGGGGTGCCTCGGGGATGACAGAAGAGCGCATGGGCTCCACAAGTTTAGCAATGGACCTAGTTTAAATCTTTCCATGAGCAATGGGGTTTGCCTGGAGAGGCAACGGTTGGAATGGAAAGATTGGCACTGGAGAAGGTCGTGGTGGCACGTTGTGTGAGTAGTTAGTTTGGGGTGGTGCCACAAGTAAGGCTTAGGGCCCGGGAAGGGAGGAAGGTAATGTTATAAATGAGCTTTGGGTTGTTATTGGCACAGTGACCAGTTGCGTGGAATAGCTTTCTCGCATGTTATCATCGAGAAAGATCACCCATTTGCAGGCCTAATCAAAGGTGGAGGGGTCCTTGACCAACATGTGGTCGTGTAGTCTTGGATTGTGCAACCCCAAGAGGAAACGATCCATTAAGTTCTTGTCACTCAATTTTTCCCTCTCTTCGTCGCAACGCGAATCAAGGTACTTAATGTGATGTAGTCGCATAATGTTTCCTCCGATTTTTGTTCCAATTGAAACAGTTAGATGATGGTGCTCCATTTGGGCCCGTAGGGTGCAAAGCCAAGTATGAAGGCCTCTCTCACTGCTTTTGAAAGCGTGTGTATGCCGAGGGTCCAAGGATTGGAACCATTGCACAGCCTTGCCTTCAAGGTTGAGTCAAAGGGAGATGGACTTTGGTTGCACTTTGGTTGCATCGTCAAAAATTTCAAATGCCTAACAAATTTGGTTAAAGACCTCGATGTGGTATACGCAGTCTCCAACTTTGTGGAATTTCGATAGAGGTTTAAAAAAATTTTCCCACATGTTTTGTATGTGATGTTTGTGTGTGCAAGTGTTGTGACACTCCCCTTTCTAGAGCTTGTGCTAGGCTCAAAATGTCAAGTTGTGGTGCAAGGGTGGGGGGTGGAAATAGATCCGTGGTGGATAGAGAAGAAGGTACGTGAGTGTGCACAGGGTGTCTATCCACATTGGGGTGCAGGTATGGAGGGGCCCCACTAGATGGGGGCTCTTCAAAACCATTTCTCCCTCCTGGCCAAACATGTGTGGCGTGGCGACCACATGTGAATGTGTAATTGAGGTCGGGTGCTGTCGAATGGAATAGAAGCATTGGGGGCATACAACCATGACCGAAAGGTGTCCATGATGTGCAGGGACACTTAGAAAAGCTTTGACCATGCGCACGTGGGCTCAAAATAGGAGTTTTAGCTCACTTTTACCTTGCGCATGAATGCAGCCTTAAGGTTAAAAGTGGTCTTTTGAGACGTTTTATGCATGTAAAAATGACCCTAGTGAGTCGGGGAGGAAAAGCACCTCTAAAGATTTGGAAAAAAATTTAAAAAAAATAAATAATATTTTTTCGAGAATAGTATGTCCATACGCTTAGGTTGGCAGCTGTACGCTTAGGATGGTACGCCCGTGGCTAAGGTTGGTACCGGGGTACGCTTAGGATGGTACATCCGTGGCCAAATAAAAAAAAATTTAAAAAAACTTTTAAAATTCAAGAATGGTACGACTGTTTTTGGCTTAATCCTGTCCAAAATAATTGGTGGCCACTCTTGATCAAAACAAGAGTAGAACCCTTAATCCCTCAAGCCAAAGGAAAGCTTACAAACTCTATGTAAGCTGAATTCTTCTTACTTTTAAATTTTGAATCTATGGTTTTCTTAATCTTCTTGTTTTTTATAGTTGATTATATTAAATTCTGATGCTTTGCCTTGATGAAAAGGCCATCCCCTTCTAGGATGGTATGCTCGTGGTAAATTTTTTTTTAAAATAATTTTTTTTTTTAAAAAATTGGTCTCGTACGGCCTACGCTTAGAAGCGTACGCCCATGGCCTTAGGTGTGAACGATCGTGGCAAGCTGAAATTTGAAATTGAAATTTGAATTTGGATTTTGAAATTTGAATTTGGATTTTGAAATTTGAATTTGGATTTTGAAATTTGAATTTAAATTTTAAATTTAGAGAGAAGTGAGTGGGAGACAACTAAGACCCCCTCATTAATGCTAGGTAGGTGGAAAAAGGCTAAAGTTAGAGGAACCCTCTAAATTAGTTGATTTCGACTAATTTAGAGGCACTCTAACTTAACTAATGATTAATCTTCTTAATCTCACTATTAGTCACTCCTTAACTCTCTTCTTTGCCCTCTAATTACGAGGAGTTTAAGCATGGGGATTTGATAGGTGGATTAGCTAGGCTCAAGAGCTCCACCATAGTCGCTTGTCATCGCTATCGTCCCCCACTCGTTGTCACCTTGAGGTGGTTGCTCTAATCCAACGGGTGATAGAAGCTCTCTCACGAAGATCGTGTGGGACCTCCGCTGAAGAGGATCACGTTGGTTAGCCTAATCACTCAAGCAAGAGAGAGAGAGAGAGAGAGAGAGAGAGAGAGAGAGAGAGAGAGAGAGAGAGAGAGAGAGAGAGAGAGAGAGAGAGAGCATGAGGGAAGCATGAGGAAACAAGTGATGAGCACTAATCACTCCCAAACCATAACCCTAAGCACACCTCCTCCGCCGGTTTCATGTCAAAAACCAAGGAAATCGAATTGTGCCTTATTCCCAAGCGCGTGGCGCTTATCTCGTTAAGCTCCCCCTAATTGGAGCAGGAAATACAGGAACCAAAAGCTTTGGGCTGGCCTTCCCATTCGTCATTGAGCCATATGCGAGGAAACTTGCACACCACACATGCTAGATTAGAGTTGCAAGAGAGAGGGAGAGAGAGAACAGCCACTTCTATTTCACAAGTGGGAGAATGAGTTACAAACAAGAGAAATTGGCTTTTATAGTTCCAAACCTTTTGCCACTAGGCTGCCCGGAAGTAAGTGACCCAGGACGCCCAAAACATAGTTACAAGACTTTTCTCTATGGTTTGGCCAACTGACCAAGATCCTCTTGTCTTTCCATCGAAGCTTAGTACTTGGGAGCCTCTTTAGGGAGTTTCCCTCATCAAATAACGGGATTTACAATATATAGTGCCAGTGCCCATTACATAAGTGTGCGGACATAGTTCTCGTAGGAATGTGCACCAATATGTGGGTAACACCAAGTGTATAGGTCAGTGTCATAAAATACAAGGGCTTACAAGTCACAGCAGTCTTGGATGGTGGCACTAAGATCAGTATCATCACCAACAAGCAGTGATGGGATATGCAACATTGGGGATAATACTAGTCTAATAATGAAGTTGGCTATTCGATCCACCATAAAACCAATGGGACTTTTGCAGGATATCAAAATCAAAACCTTTGGCCTAGGCTTTTGCCAATATTTTATGGTGATGAACTTTGCACAGCTCTTACGACTGCATCTTAGGCATATCCGGCATGCAAAAAGCAAGATTGGCTCGTGATGATTGGGACACATATCACATTTGAAACCATTACAATGGAAGAACCTTTGGATCCCAAAACCAAAGAGACAGAAGAAGAAGTGCAAAAATTGCATCTTCATCAACATGGCCCAAGTCATTGACTTGGAGGAAGAGGAATGTGAAGTGAAGTCAGTCTCATAACCATGGAGACTGGATTGAAACATAAGTTAGCTCTAGCTGACATAGGAGCTCACCATTACCTTATATCTCATGAAACCTAGGTAAATCAACAATTTCACCCACTAAGGCATATATTAGAATGGTAGATTCATTTGAAGTGGCATGACCTAGGGTATTTTTTATTATGTTTCACATTGGAAATAATCCCTTGGAGGGAAAAAAAATTTATGTAATGCATGTAGGGACTGTCTCTGCAAGAACCATGCAAGAAGAAGTCCTCATGGGGAGCAGTCACAATGGAGGCCAAATTGGACTTCAAGAATGGCCTCATTACAACTTGCCTTCTTCAGGCAAGTAGCAATACGACAGATGAGAAACCAGAAATCTTGAGAAAGAGAAAATAAAAGGACATCTCCACCAAGGATACCGAACCCAAGAAAACCTCGTAGTAGTCAGTATTGCCTCTCAAAAAGAGGCTTGTGTAAGATGTGATATTCCTTTAAAATCCTCTCCAAGGTAAGTGTGGCAACCTCACATTTGCCTACCTCCTAGGAATAACTACCCTTATTACCTACTAACACTAACCCAACTAGCCTCATCGCCTACTAACGCTAACACTAACACTACTAACACCTCCACTAACTTAACTAACCTCCCCACAAAAACTCTCCTTGAGAAAACCCCAAAGGACCTCAAACCAACAAGATATATCATCAAGAAGGTCACAAATGGTGGGTACTACCCTACTCCAAGCACAAGGCTACTGCGAAGGTAGTGGGGTAACCTCTAGATACCTGAGAGAGTTGTTAAACACATACCCCTCACAAAGAAGAGAAATAAGAGACCAACCCATAAGATCTCAAATCCTCAACCATAGACAACGTGGGTCAAGGAGGAATTGTGGCTCTCTTAGGACTCAACAACACAGTCCTCTTGCTACCTCATCACCTAAGAGGTAGTAGGTCCCATAACCATTGCGGGTAACTACCAAATTTGGGTGCCCAAATTAATCATCTTCTCTAAACCTAAACCATCTCTACCTCATATGCTCCAAAAAACCAAGTGAACGACCAAGCTGTAATGGAGGCTAATATCCCCCAAGGAACCGCAATCACCACCTATGGCCTTGCCGAAAGGCAAAGAGAAGATTGAGGGCACCCACTTCATAGAGTGTCAACTATGCCACACTAAAGAGGAGGAAATACCCTCCACATCCTCTTACACCACAAGACACTACCTAATAGGTTCAAAAGCTAGGGAAATCATCAATCACCAAACAACCATAGCCCAATGGAAGAACATACCCTCCACATCCTCTTACACCACAAGACACAACTAATATTCAAAGCTAGGGCAATCATAGCCCAGTGGAAGAACTCCTTGCCTCACTACCATAAGTGACAAACACATGGCCACAAAGATGCCACCATCTTGCTCACCCACCCACGCCTAATCAAGCTAAAATTATCAAGCCTTGTCAAGTTGGAAAAAAATAGGTATTAACCATCAGCAGAGTGGGGTACCATGAACCTCAATAGCCTTGAACCCCCATGCCTAATCAAGCTAAAATCATCAAGCATTGTCAAGTAGGTAAAATAGGTATAAACCATTAGAGTGGGATACCATGAACCTCAATAGTCTTGAATGTTGAGATGTCAAGCTCAACATGAGCTAACACTCACGAGGTGTCTGCATGATCGTTTGATATTTGGTAGCTGGCACCGACAAATCTTCACGAGAGATTCTATAGCTGGACTACACTGACTAGTCCACACTTACCCACTCCTCTTAGCGTGTTCACATTATGGACCACTTGTATATACTCTGTTGTGTATGTTAGTCACTTTATCTTCTTATTAGACCTCTTTTGTTGTGTGAAGAAGAAGAAGAATTTTTCAACCTCTCACCTTGTATGTTCTCTTCTAGGGTTTGTGTGTGTGTGTGTGTGTGTGTGTGTGTGTGTGTGCGCGCTTACAAGAGCTCAAGCTCTCTTCTCCCCTGCATCTTTTCATGGTATCAAATCCTAGTTCATGCTAAGGGCTGAGTGGCAAGGAAGAGAAGCACAGGAAGCGATACAAGGGTAAGAGCTTCATATACTCTTCCCCCTTTGTGTAATACACCCTTGTGTCGAGGAGCTCTTCGGGAGGCACTGGCAAACGAACTCCAATTGAGGAGCTTTCTTCGCGGGGCGGGGGGGGCTATAGAGGACAACTATATTATCTGTTGGGCCCAATTTTTTGGGCTAAAAAAGCATTTCAAGCGCATCTGGACCTCCATTTTCCGTTCGCATGCGTTCACGGGCATTGCGGGTAAGTTTCGATTCTCTGCAAAACTCTGTTTTACGAAGAGTGTGGTTGTGGAGATACTGTGTGTACTGCAAAGAGACCATAAAGTTGCCATTGGGTGTATGTATGTGAATTGAGATCACCAGTTTGTGACAGTTTGGGTGCAGTATAGTACCGTTGCAAAGAATACAGTAGTTATGCAAGTCAAACAAGAGTGATGTTTTTAGTAAATTTGTATTGCAAACAAGATGTCGAATGATGGAATAAACCAAATTGTTGCAGAGAAGCTTGAAAAAAATAACCTCCATGCTTGGAGGTCTAGATTGACAAATTTTCTGATGAGAAAAGGTTATTGGGACTACATAAGGAGGCACCATAGATACCAAAGATTAATCCAACTGTTTCAGATGTAAAAGAAATCAAGGATTGGAATCAAGGAGCAAGGAAAGTTATGTATTAGCTTTCTACTATCAGCATACAAGACACTATGATTAGTAGGCATAAAGAGGATGCTAAGTCACCTAAGGAGGCATGGGACACCTTGGTGAAGCTGTATGAAACTAAAACCAAGGCACGAAAGATTCAGTTGAAGAATGAGCTTCATAATACTGGAGAAGAAAAATATGTCTGTGAATGATTATGCCTTGAAGATCAAGGGCATTGTGGAATCCCTTGCATCAATTCGTGTTTCTGTTGATGATGATAATAAGGTGGAAGTGTGTCTACGTGGACTCGGGCCACAATACAAGGCACTCAAGACGTCTATTCAACATTCCCAACTTCACAGATTTGGTGTCAACGCTAATCATTGAAGAGAAGAATTTAGGTGAAGATCAACAGTCTTCACAAAACAAAAACAGTTCAGAGCAGTAGGCCTTCTACACGTGTGAGAAGAGGATGAGATAGAGGTCGTGGACGTGGCCAAGGTGGTGGCCAAACAAGTAATCAAAATTATGGTCAGCATCAACAACAGTCTTAGGATTTGCAAAACAACAATACACAGGTGGAAGAGGCCAGTTTAGAGGCAAGGGGAGCCAACAAGGTCTTGGTAATTGGCAAAGGCAGCATAATGATACATGAGGCTATTTTCAGTATGGTAAGCTTGGACATGTGCAGGCATATTGCTATAAGAAGGAGAGTGCCATGCGAAATGGAAAAGTGCAGCAAAACAACTATGCATCCTCT
Source organism: Cibotium barometz (assembly GCF_041138505.1). Classification (NCBI taxonomy): domain Eukaryota; kingdom Viridiplantae; phylum Streptophyta; class Polypodiopsida; order Cyatheales; family Cibotiaceae; genus Cibotium; species Cibotium barometz. Next base: position 12,964,996 of record NC_141056.1, on the reverse strand, counting down.
AGCAGAAATAATGAGCATAATGAGAGGTTGTTTGTTATGCAACATGTGGTTAATGATGTGTCTGGAAATGATGTAGTAGCATGTAAGGATGATGTATGGTATGTTGATTCAAGTGCTTCGAATCACATGACAAGTCATGTGGTGAGTGGTTCAAGGAAATGAAGAGTCTTGAAAGACCAGGTTTTGTTGAAATAGGGGATGACACTACTCATCCGATTGCCCATGTTGGGAGATGTGTCATTGTCTATCACGATGATGTGTCATTGTCTATGCACGATGGTAAGGTGAAGTACCTTGCAGATGTACTTCATGTTCCGAACATTACAAAGAATCTAGGTTCAGTTGGCCAAATGATTTGAACAGGGTTTGTAGGTCCGATTTAACCCTGATGGTTGTTATGTAGAAGACTTTAAAGATAAGTGCAGGTTGGTTGCAAAAGACAACAGAGTAGGAAAAATGTTTACATTGAATGTAAATATGCCTAAAGTGAGTGCTGCAATGTTTGCAAATGGTTCAGGAGTTGTTGCAGATACAAAAATTTGGCATAAGAGAATTGGGCATGTAAATAAGCAAAGAATGAAGTCTATACAGACTAAAGAAATTGTAACAGGGCTGCCTAAGTTTAAAGTTGAAGGTATGTAGAAAGTTTGTGAAGCATGTCAATTTGGAAATCAAACAAAACATGTATTTCCACATGACAACAATGTGAGCAGATGTTGTGCATTCAAATGTATGGGGTCATGCAAAGGCTGTCTATGGGTGGCTACAGTACTTACGTAACATTCATTGATGACCACACGAGGAAAGTGTTGGTGTATTTCATGAAGGAGAAGAGTGAAGTGTTCACTCATTTTCAGAATTTCAGAGTGATGGCTGAAAAAGAGAAAGGAAAGCATGTAAAGTGCCTAAGGTCAGATGGAGGGGGAGAATACTTCTCCAATGAGTTCTCTGAATTCTTGCAAAATAATGGCATTCAGAGACAATTTACATATAGATACACTCCGTAACAAAATGGAGTTGCTGATGAGCGAAAAAACAAGCACATTGCAGAGATAGCATGAGCATTGATGTGGCAAAGAAGAATATGCCACATAGCTATTGGGCTGAGCCTATGTCTACAACAGTTTATATCATGAATAGGACTCCTAATGCAACCATACATGATATAATGCCAGAGGAGAAGTTTACTGGCAAGAAACCTTATTTGTCTCACTTGAACGTTTTTGGATATATTGCATATGTGCATGATTTGCGTACTAAGCTGGATCCAAAAGCAAAAAAATGTGTGTTTATTGGGTATTCCCTTGAGCAAAAGGGATATAGATTTTATAATCCTACTACACGTGAATTGAGGGTAAGCAGGGATGTTGTTTTTGATGAGATGAGTAGCTGGTATGTTGCTGAAAAAGATGTTGTTGGGGCTGATGTAAGTGGGAATGTGGTTGTACATAGAATGCAAGTTAGCAATCACATGAGTGGACTAGGAAAGTCCTCATCCAGTGGTTCTAGTGGCAGGCTGCGTCATAATACCAGTCCTAAAAATTTAGTTGGTACACACATAAAGGCAAAGAGAAAGTGGTTGATCCCCTTGGTATATATGATGTTTTTGCAGGGTATTATCTTGTTGATGGAGATTCTAGTGGCTCAAAGATGAGCCTTGATGGACCTTGGGATTCCAGCAATGAGGAAATCTAGTGTGAAGAAGGCTATGGAAGCCATGAATGCAAAGTTATGAAGATCTAGAAAATTCAAAAACCCTGTGTAGAGGCTGACTTATGATGGTTATGTGGCACATCACTATGCTTATATGGCAAAAGTTATGCAAGTTGTAGAACCCACATGTTTTGATGAGGCTATTGGAAATGTGTGTTGAGAGAAAGCTATGGATGATGAGATGGATGCATTGTATGGAAATGAGACTTGGGATTTGGTGTCATTGCCTAAAGGCAAGAAAGCTATTGGCTGCTGTTGTTAAGTGGGTGTATAAGGTGAAAAAGGCTGTAAGTGGGTGTATAAGGTGAAAAATAAAAGTGATGGCAGCATATGCAAGTACAAGGCTAGATTGGTAGCCAAAGGATATGTGCAGACACATGGGATTGATTATGAGGAGACATTTGCCTCGATTGCAAAGATGGCAACTGTGAGAGCGGTGATTGCGGTGGTTGTAGCTAAAGGCTGGTTTTTACATCAGATGGATATAAAAAATGTGTTCTTACATGGCGACTTGCAAGAAGAAGTGTATATGGATCAGCCACCTGGTTTTGAGGATACAGGTCACCTAGAGTATGTAAGCTTCGTGGCCTTGTATGAGCTGAAGCAAGCTCCACGAGCATGGCATGACAAGATTGTTGCGTATCTTGTCACTATTGGTTTTCATATGCAGATGCAGATCACTCTTTGTATGTGCACAAGAGTGATAAGGGTATTGTGATTATCACCATATATGTAGATGATCTTATTGTTGGGGGTGACAACTTGGATGAGATTGATTATGTGAAAAGTCTTCTAAAAAGGAAGTTTGAGATGAAGGATTTGGGAGATCTACGGTACTTTTGGGAATTGAGGTCATTCGTACACCTGAGGATATTTGGCTATTCACAGAGACAGATGTATTGGACATGTTGTCCAAGTATGGGATGGCTGATTGTAAGCCAATCTCAATGCCATTAGATCAAAATGGCAAGCTTAGTATGGATGCAGGTTATGTGTTAGAGGATCCCACTATGTACAAGAAAATTGTGGGGAGTTTGATCTATGTCACGATCAGCAGGCCAGATTTGAGTTACACTATTGGCTTAGAGAGCCAATTTATGCAAGTTCCGTGCAAACCACATCTTGATAATGTGTGTCGCACACTTCGGTATTTGAGAGCCACTATTGAATATGCATTATTTTATGGAGTAGGTGTACCATTGGAGCTATATGGGTACACAGAGATTGGGTAGGTAGCATCTGAGATTGGGTAGGTAGCATCTGAGACAGGAGATCTACAAGTGGATTTATGTTTTCATTGGGGAGTGCTGCTGTGACATGGAGCAGCAAAGAAGCATCCCACAGTTACCTTGTTGAGTACATAGGCAGAGTACAGAGGAGCTACGGTGGCAACGTTTGAGGTAGCTTGGTTATCCAAGCTACTTGTTGCTGATTTTGAGGTTGCATGTGGAGAGAGAGGTTGTCATATATTGTGACAATCTAAGCAGTATACAGTTGGCTAGGAACCCAGTTTTCCATGCGCGGACAAAACATATTGACGTACAGTACCACTTCATCAAGGAGAGAGTCTTGGTGGGTGACATCGACTTGGCCTATGTCAGCACCACACAAGATCAAGTCGCTGACATCTTCACGAAGGCCTTGGGAGTTGAGAAGCTCTATAAATTTTTAGATATGCGTGGAGTTCATGAGCTGGAGATAAGCTTGAGGGGGAGTGTTGAGATGTCAAGCTCAACATGAGCTGACACTCACGAGGCGCTTGCATGACCGTTCGACATTTACATCATTGGCGACATATCTTCGCCAGAGATTCTACAACTGAACTACACCAACTAGTCTGCACCTACCCACTCCTCTTAGCATGTTCACATTATGGACCGCTTGTATATACTCTATTATGTGTGTTAGCCACTTTATCTTCTTAGTAGACCTCTTTTGTTGTGTGAAGAAGAAGAATTTTTCAGCCTCTCACCTTGTGTGTTCTCTTCTAGGGTTTGTGTGAGTGTGTGTGTGCTTGCAAGAGCTCAAGATCTCTTCCTTCCTGCATCCTTTCATTGAACACCCATGAAAAGGGGTTTAAGGGTAAATGTCTAGGAAAGCAACAAAGAGTTGAAGTAAGCATAAGAAAGAGTAAGTGAAGGAGTGTCCCTTGCATGAATCTACACACCACACTAACCACCATAGCCTCTTCATCAATAGCCATCCAAGTACATCACTAGATGGGGAGGGCATCATGGATGCAAACCTAGTCCACATTTGAACCCAATGATGACGTTGGTCTTGTGTGTCATCTTTTCACACCATACCTGCACATTCTAGTGGGCATCTACCTTCCAAGCCCCTTTTCCCTTTTTTATATTATTCCAATTGGGGTCTACCTTCCATGTCCCTTTTTTACATTATTGTAGTTGGGGTCTACCTTCCAAGTCCCTTTTTTACATTATTCTAGTTAGGGTCTACCTTCCAAGTCCCTTTTTTACATTCTAGTTGGGGTCTACCTTCTAATTCCCTTTCATCCCTTTTCTCTTTTTTACCCTCTTCCTCTATGTTATTGTTTTAAGCTTTGTCTTTTCTTTATCCAAGTTAGAATGCCTAAGTTCATGGACCTCCTACTAAGGATCATTTAAGAAAAGATCTTTATAAGTTTGTGTCATGAGATGAGAAGCGATCACACGAGCCCAAAACATGGCTCTCAAATATCGAGCAGAAAGGCAACCCATCACCCTTATCTCACCAGGTATCTTGGCTTCACCGATCCATCAAGCACGCCATCGCACGTTTTGCCTTGTCAGGTCACACTCGTCTCATGTCTCCCCACCATGGCCAAGTTAGGCTCGGGTCATTCCCTCCATCTCGATTCCATGATCCCCACCAGTTTGGCCTCATTGGCTTATCGGCTCAACATAGCTCGCATCTTGATGGCGTTGTCGTTTCTACCATTTTTTCTTTCGTGGATCCCATTTTTACATCAGCACTCTTTGCTGTCAAGGTGGGGAGGGCATCCCCCAAGGTATGCGGCACCTCAAAACCCCACCGCCAGGCCTAGCGTGCCTACGTGCTACATGAGTGCATAATTAAGTATGTCTGTCTCTCCTTTGCATAATTAAGTATGTCTGTCTGTCCTTTGCACTTCATTCCCATCCAAGAGGCCTAACGTGCCTAGGTATGAGTTTGTCTCTCCTTTGCACTTCATTCCCATAAAGATGCATGAAGCTCGATGTGAGCCAGCATCCCTCCAAAGCCCCCGTGGATAGAAATCCCAACCTCACATGCACCCCCTCTTTGTGAAATTGACATCCTTGTCAATTGATTTTCAAACTAGACTGAGCATCTTCATTATCACCATGTGCCTAAGTGCTGCTAAGAAAAATGAAAAGCGAGAGGTCTTAACTTTTTCTTTATAAACATGAGTAAAGTCAGTGTCTAACCCATTACATCTGTGAATATTTTTATTTATGACCATGAGTAAAGTTACTGTCTAACTCGTTATACAATTGTGTATATTTTCGTATTATTGATCTACATTGGCCTGAACTACAAGCCCCTGCTTGTGAGAGTCCCCCAAATCCCCAATGTGTGAGGCACAACACTATAGTGTTGGTCCCTCATGACTCCTATTTGAGTCAAATGTAGATGTCTTCTAGACAATGCAACACTTGCCTTGAGTTATGAAGTACCACACCACAATGTTGGCCTTCACGAATGCCTTCTTTTTTAAGACTAATGTAGTTCCACAATAGTGTAGCACCTTGTTGGTTCCTATGTCCTGTATTTTCTGGCCTTCTTGTCATTGTTGCAATCTCAAGAGTTCCCAATGATCAATCGCCGGGGAGATCAAATTCGTTGATTGTCATGAACTTTGTCTTCTTGGCCTTCCATCACGCCATTCTAATCTTTGTTGTTGATGTTGTTGAGGACAAAATTTTCTTGGTCACTAGCTATCTTGACACCACGATAAGCTTTTTGCATGTTCTTTACCATTGATTCCTTGAATCCTTAGTTTCGTGTTGAGCTTGTTGCCGTTTACACTTCTTGGACATGAGTTTCCCAACCTTACTTACACCAAATCTTCATGTGTTGATGAACTTGCTTGTAATCATGGGCACAAAGTCCTCTGGCTTGAGCATGCTCTAGCCTTCATGACACCATGCCGGCCTATACATGATCTCTTACCTTCATGAACTTCAACCATGTATACATGTGAGCCTTGATGCTCAAATCTATGTTGGTTCCATTATCTTTGTGAACTTGCTTATGCTCGTGGGCACAAGGTCCTCTTGCTTGAGCATGCTCTAACCTTCATGACACCATGTCGGCCTATACATGATCTCTCACTTTCGTAAACTTCAACCATGTATACATGTGAGCCTTGATGCTCGAATCCATGTTGTGTCCATTTTCCTTGTGAGCCTTCATGCTCGGATGTAGAAGTTGTGGACACAACTCTTGTATACATGTGAGTCTTGTCTCTCAAATCTATGTTGTGTCCATTGTTCTTGTGAGCCTTCATGCTCAGATGTAGAAGTTATGGACACAAGTAGCTTAGTAGGCTAATCCCAAGTTACCTACTTGAGTGTGTGCCCTTCTGGTCCTCCTTTGACCTCATGTAGCACGTTGTTGTGTACAAAGACGTTTGCCCTCTCTTTTGGGGTGCTCCTCCTTGTCACATTTACTTGCCCAATTGTCAACCAGTTGAGGAATCTCCCTTGTACACACAATGTTAGCAGGAACTTCAAGTCGCCCATGTCTTGGTACCACACCCAACACAAGGGTCCCATACCCGCCACATCATGTTTCTTAGGACTAACGCCCCAACCCCATAACTGATCGCTTTAACTGCATGCATGGCCCTTTGTTGTTTCTTTGTTTTTTGTATACATTCCCTTTTTGACTTTCCACCTTTGCTCACAACCTTGTAGGTTTCATCCACATGTCATTTCTTCTAGGAGGAGTACATTCCGCGCACCTCACGCTACCGTATGCTGGTGTCATTTGTCATATGCAAACTTCTTCCTTGCATCTGCACAAGAACAAGTCTTCTTCGCTCTACGGTGCATCTTACTTGCCTCATGGTAGTCTCTAGCTTCATAATCACAAGCCTGCACCTCCACGGGTCAATTTCCCCATGTTACCTTCAACCCTATTCTTTTGCATTCTTATAGCTTCAGAGCCCCTTCATTTCGGCCAATTATCTGTTTCAAGTCAATCCACTTCCTTTGGAACCTACATTGCCATCTTTGCATTATGTTGATTCTTGCTCAATTCTCATCTGCTCATGCATTCAAAAGATCTACATTCCCTTGAGTCCCATCTATGTACATGTCTTCAAAAGATCTACAGTCCCTTGAGTCCCATCTATGTACATGTCTTCAAAAGATTTACCTCCCAAGTCATACTTTTCAGCTAGCTCGACAACCCCTGCCATATTGCAGTGGATGGTCTTAAAGCTTTGTAGACACTTGATGACACCTCCTTTGATATTTTTGTGGCATTCCCATCTCGCAACCACGAATTCAGATGTTGCCCGTTCGTAATGTGCCACTTTATCTTCATTGCGTGCCTTTGCCATTTGTTTCAATGCTTCACCTTCCATGGTGGCTTCTTTATGTGAGGTCCCAAGCCCGATGTTATTATTTGAAGGGTTGTCAGCCCCACCAAGACCAAGTTTTGTATCTCTTTGATTCAACTCGTCTATTTTGGGCCTCTGTTTCAAAATTGGCCCTTGCAAACAACTTAGTTTGGACTTACACTCTAATACCTTCCCTTTGCATTCAAACCATCATTCCACATGCCAAACAACTTACTTGTCAACTTTAGATTTTCACAAAACAAACAACACAATGGCATTCAACTTGAAAAAACTGATCACTTTTCATGTAGAACATGTCCCCAAAATCCATCGTTTGGGTTACCATCCAGAGCTGCCTTGTTATTCAAGCTTATGTATCTGCAGCCCGAATCCCCGACGGGCCCAACCAAGCATGTCATCATGTACCCTACGTCCACATGCTCATGATAGGTATATGTATGTAATGATGGACAAATTCCTTCATCTTGACAACTCGATGCTCAAAAATGTGTTTTTATGTTGTCGGCTAATTTCGTGTCATCGTTTGTGTGGCCGTCACATAGTCTTGCTCGAATCACCATTTTTGCCTTTTTCTAATGTTTTCCCTATCCTGCCATCACACGCCCCTTGAGGCTTCCCAAATAACTCTACTTTATACCAAGTGTCACGGACCCAACATGTGGTTCCCGGACATCGGGCCGCAAGAAGGCGACCCATCACCCCCATCTCACCATGCATCTCAACTCCATTGGCTCGTCGAGCGCATCATCGCACATTTTGCCTTGTTGGGTCATACTCATCTTATGTCGCCCCAACCCGGCTCCATGACAAGGTAGGCTCGGGTCGTTCCCTCCATCTCAATTCCATGATCCGTCCCGGCCTCGTTGGCCTGTCACCTTGACACGGCTCACCCTTATGACAACTTTACCATTTCCATCGATTTTCTTTCCATTTCTGCACCAACACACTTGTCATCAAGGTGTGGAGGGTATTGTCGGGGCACATGGCACCTCGTAACGCTACCGCCATCCGTGAGGCACATTACGTGAGGCCTAACATGCCTACCCGGTGTGTGAGTACATTCCTAAGTGTGCCTAGATATAAGTATGTGCTACACCTCTTCTTTGTACTTTATCCTGGATAGAAATGCCAACCTCATGCCGTGTCCCCCCCCCCCTTCGCCCTTGGGCACCAAACAATGCGTAGCAAAATGCCCGAACCTCCCACACTGGAAGCATGCCCCCAAGTTCACTTCAATCAATTAGCACGGATATGCACACTTTATTTAAGGTCCTTCCCATAGAAGAATCTGTTGGCACATATAGGGTTGGACCTAATTGTTTGGCACGATGCCTGAAAGGGGCATTCTGAGCTTCCACCCTTTCTTTTCCATTTCTGTTGCCACTCATGTATGAGGGCATTCATGATGATGTGTGTGTTTTCACCAAAACTTGATTGTGATGTGTGCGCGCGTGCGCATAGGGTGATTATGCTGGTGACAATTGTTATTTACGGTGCCTACTTCCTCCTGTTTCTGCCAGAAGGGATGCCAGCATGGCATGGCAAAGGGATACTCGGTAGCTTCTCTTCTTTTGATTAATCACCACTTTAACCTTCACATTGATATTTTAATATCTTGTTCACCTACTTAATAGCTCTCTTACCACCCTTAGCCCATAACTTTGTTATTTGATGTTTAAATTAGTAGCCATTTGATCATGTGTATGGACATGACGAGTACTCATCATGTCCACTTCAATCACGTTCATTTGATCATATATGGGTTCTACCTTGATATGGGTTTACATTAAAAGGAACCCATCATGTCCGGTGTCATTTGAAGGCCAAAATGGGCTTCAAATTTAAGCATTGATCTGATTCTGATTCCTCAACAGTAAATGAATGACTTTACTTAAAAATGACTGACTAGAAATGAACTGCATAAAGCAACTAACTTATAACCTTGTTCTAGGCTTTGAAACAATATGACCATCGAACAATAAACTTAATGGCCAATACTAACACCCCTTCATGTTCTGTATTTTAAGCACATATAGCGTAATACTCACATATCATACTATCACAGGAATGGATTTTCCCTTCATATATATAATTAATTGCGGCTTCTAAGAAATCACTACAAATGGGACGAAGCCAATTCAATATTCATGCTAATGAATGCTCTAGGGACAAATCAACAAGGAACTGAAGACTCTGACAGCTCCGATATCACAACACAAACTACTCCTATTGCTAGTCAATGCCTCGTGAAGTCTACATGTACAATATAATCCTTTGTCCTAATCAATAACTAATGGACAATGTCCAAGTTTTTTTTTGGGCATCTTTGGGCTTGTGTGCATGTGTGCGTTTCATGCCGCCGTCAACGGTTATAGCCATGGCAGGACCATGGATATACAGGAGTAGTGCTAACAAAGACATCATACATAGACGCAAGTATTGAAGTTAAAAGAAAGGAAATCAGCCTTTACATGAGTATCTTTATGTAACTCCAGATTCTATGTTTAAAGGACTGCAGCATGTTGAAACCACTCTTGCAAAACTAGATTACCACAAAGTGACATAAATATCATAATACTATATTTATTTTCTGGTAAAATTGTGTTCTGTGCACACAATACAGTGTTGAGACACTAAGCTTACTCATGAATGTCTTAAGGGTGCTGCGTTTGTTTAGAAAAAGTACGCTAGAAAGTCTGGACACGAGTGCCAACTTAGCTTCCTGATCTTTACGTAATCATGATCTCTACTTTGGCAGCAGTAGTTTTGGTTCCACTCGTGCCTTGTGCCAACAGACATTTTGCCCCTACATCTTTTGAGGTAGCCCCAAACATGAGGCCTAACCTTTTTGTAGCCCAACTTCCACATAATAGTATCTCTCACTGTGATCGATGACACAAATTCAACAAGAGCTACTCACTATTAATCACTAGACTTGACCTTCACCAAGCAGAAGCGTTTCAAGTACACGTGTTGAAGAATACAATAGTGCTCAATCCATAGAGCTTCGAAATAGCTTCATCAAATGTAGCTGTTTTTTAACCACTAGCAGGAAACTTGGTGTTGATTTTTCAGTTCAAGTTCAAGGATTCCCACAACAGAACATAATAAGCATATTGCTAGTGTACAAGTAACTACAAATTGTTTAACAATGACTCAAGACCAATGTTCCATGCTAACAATTCCATAAGTGATGTTTGTGAGGGGTCAGATACAAATAATCATGTCATGTAAATCAAGCAGTGGAAAGCTCGTCCATTAACTAAAACTCCCTGTGCACAACTACTCTGACACTAGATTATGTGAAGATGGCACTAGCATCACAAGTCTACAGTTTTTGGGTCAACGTTGCATCTTCTTTCTTGGAAGGATTGGCGCTACTTGCCTACTTAATTGTTACAGAAATTACACGCCCTGTCAAAGTTCAACACATTTCATATTCAAGACATTCCCCTTTGCATAAACACACATGTACTCTCTCTCTCTCTCGCTCTCTCTCTCTCTCTCTCTCTCTCTCTCACACACACACACACACACACACACACAAAACAATACAAATTTCAAATTCTGCTCAAAGCCTCTAGAGAATCTAGCTTAGCGACAAAGCACTGGAGACAGCAAGCTCCCATTTACATCAAAACCTTATTTATAGCACGGAAACTCCAACAAAAGCTGAATAGAACCTTCGGGCAAGGATTCATAAGCAGCGAGGCGGCCGATAATGACACATTGACCTGTGAAGTGTAATAATGGGGCAGACTAGGGCTTCACAGTGATGTGTTGGTTTTTTACATGTGGTGCCTACACTCATTGCTAGGTAACGCAAAATCCTTGATCAAGCTACAGGCTGAAATACAGTTCAACCTCCATTGCCAATCAAGGTCATTACATTTCCAAAACCCCAAAGGGCCCAAACACACTTCTTTTGGCTAGTATTAGACAATTAGGCCATTACACAAACACATTTCTTTTAGCTAGTATTAGGTCAAGATAATAGAACCACACAGCTTTGACAACAATCGCTTCAACTCTCTGAAAAAGAATTACCGATAACCATGTTGTTTCTCTCAGTTCTTTGCCTCTGAAATCTGTACACTGCTGAATGCTCAAGTACTGCAATAAAAGAGGGTAATCTGAAAAGGCCCCAAACAAACATTTGGAGCAACTATAACCGACTTTCTGGTTGTTCACAAGAACGCATCCTTCTCAAGTAACTTCAAAACCTCTGTTTGGTCATTGAGCTTTGCTACATCAATTGGAGTTTTACCATCCAGATTTTGTAGGGTGCTGTGACAAAATAAAGAAGTGTTATCGCTCTTCTCCTCGTAAACAAGAGAAACGTACTAAATGAACCAAGTCCCTTCTACTAGAAGTTGAACATACAAGGAAAATGTCAAGGATCTAGTCCTCATTATCTGGAGGCAGGCACTTTTTATGACAATATCTAGAATTCTTGGAAGGATAGCAAAGAGGGAAAAATATGTTGATGGGAGAGAAAGTGGAGGGCCTTAATAAATTGGAGCAAAACGAGGACAACACCAATGAAGACACAGAGTGGTCCACAGATTTTAATCCAAAACACGTGGAGGGACGCAATAAGGTGAATTCGGTGGCCAGGTTCGAGGGCCATGCTGTAAATGTGAGGAGCAATGGGCAGCTCCCATGATGTCACATGGAGGACCACAATGGGGATTGATGGGTGGCTTGAACCGATGACCGAGATGTGACCCAAAAGGGTAGGTAACCTCACCCTCATGCTCATCTATACAATATTGTTCTATCACCACATTCCCTAAAAAACGAGCAATGAAGCTACACATCAAGAAATGATGATAGTACACACTGAACAAAAGTTCTTTAGCATGGAAATGAGAACCAAGGCTCAACAAACTACTGTACTAATCAACATAAAAAGGATACTTACACAGCCGCTCCATTTTTTAATAGGAGCTCAACACAGTCCTGTCTTCCATATCCAGAGGCATAATGAAGAGCCGTGTTGTTGTTCTTGTCCACAGCGTCTACAGCCACTCCAGCCTCCAAGAGCACCTCTGCGCACTTGACCTGCCATGAGAAATAACTCAATGCTAATGCTTGAATTTCTATAAAACCTGTCTAGCTATTACCCCACAAAAACAGAAGGCTTGCATCACATGATAATAATCCCTAACTTGTCTAAAATTTTGCTTAAATCTGTATACTCCAACTTTCCCTAAAAGACAACCGGCATGGGTGTTTAAAATACTAATTTGATTTTGTCACAAACGTTGCCTTAAAAAGGGTTATTGTAGACTCACCTCTCCATACCCACACGCAAAATGTAAAGCAGTCCGCCCTTCAGAGTCCTTTTCATCTTTATCAGCTCCATCTGCAAGAAGGGCCTTCAATGCCTGCAACATTGAAAGCTGACGGTAAATTGAGAGCCATACGTGACAAAGATTTTTTTTAAAACATCTTACTTTTAAACCCTCAGCTCTTCATGTCACGAGAAGTAAGAGATTCTCCTTTGCAAAGAGGAGCACAGTGGAAATGAGAAAGGTAATGCATACTCAAACCACATATACTGGAGAGGTCCAAGCATGTGCGTTGTGTGAGTGAAAACAACTGCTTGGAGAGAGGCAAGCAAAAAAGAAGTGATCAGTGACCGACCTCCACATCCCCAACACTTGCTGTATGATGCACCGTCAATTCCTCATCTTCCTCCCCAACCTCCTCTCCTTCATGCGCATCAGCAGATTCATCTGCAAACGGCATCCCTCCTGGAAGTGCAAATCCCATGACATCGCTGAGCTTACCTAACACTTCTGGATCATTCCAGTACCTGCACAAAACAAACGAACTCTGCAATAGATTCAAGGACCTCTGAGCCTCTAATTGCACAACTAGCCATCATACATCTACCCTAACAGCACAGCTGTCTGGCAGGCACAGCTAGCCTGGAAACCCTCTCGGAGATAAAGAGTCTCTCACTAAAGGTATGGAGAAGACGGACTTACAAGGACAGACCCCAGCTGATGGCAACAAAGTCAAGGCAGGCTGCAGTAGACATATTCAAACATCTAGCATGCAAATGCAATTCAGCGAGCTGCTGCAGGGGTAATAAGACTTAATCCCAAAGCAAAGGTGGAAGAACTGATCTTAAATGCTGAGAGCAAGACCAAGAGTAAGGGCAGAATAGGCATTAACATGCATCACCAAAAAACATATTTTCATCAAAACACTCTGCTAACTAGCACGGCAAATCCAATCCATACTTCATCATGGCTGAAGGTCCTCCGTTCTCAATCTCCTCCAAAATGGGCTTCAAGGTTGGATCACTTCGAACCTCTGCCATCTTGGATTCTAAATGCTCTTTCCGTGCAGGGTTTGTTAGGTTTTCTAACATGCCAGCCATTCCAGGATCCTGAGAACAAGTAAGCCCAGCCATGTATCCATTCATATACACCCAATTTCAAAAAGCATTCATGGAAACTGCCAGCTCCATCATGTGCACAAGTGAGTACATTGCAGAGAACCTTATAAAACACAAAAGAGCCAAGCCAGTATTCACACCTGCAGGAGTGCACCGCCAAGTTTCTCAGCCATGGTCATGAACTGGGGATTCTGCATAACCTGTTGCATGGCATTAAAGTATTGTTGTGTGTCTAGTTGCGGAATACCATCTCCAGCACTTTGGACACTGTGTTGAAGTTGTTCGGCCATGTTGGTAAAAGCAGGATCATTTGCTATCTGCTCTGCAAGCTCCTTAATACTCGGATCCTGCACCAAAAGCAGTGATAATGAACTTTTGTCAATAACAAAACATCAAGGAATTGTATTGCCGGTATATCCATGCTAGGCCATGTATCACATCAACAAAGCTCATTTACAACATCGTGCATGCAGGGTTGTCATTAGACCTCACTAGCAGCTTTCAAAGAAAATCACTGGAAGTTGCTTGTGTGCCAGTGTTATTTTAATAACAGCATCCCAAGAGTTATTGCATTTATAACAATGTGAGTTCTAGTGTAAAAGATGAGAGGAAGTGGTTTGACAGTAGCTGAAAGTTTTCACAATCACACACATTTAGAAGATCTGCCAGATGCCATATCCAATACAAGGGTCCGTGGGCACCTTGGAACCTTGTAAGGTGCCTGGAACAAGCGTTTGGACAAGGGGAAGCATGCTTGTCAGCAAGTCTCTCAAATTTGGGAAGGATTTATCGTGGAAACAGGCTGAGAGTGTGGAAGGGCAATTTATAGAGGGCACCCCGTGTTTTTAAAGGTGTTCACAGTGCACGCTCTCATTAATGGTGGCCAAATTATAAGCTGGCCTCTGGGCATAGACCAAACAAGGTAATGTGGGCATGGATCAAATCATGGGCTGCTACATTACTCCGGACACCTATGGACTTTAACAAAACATGTGGCATTTATACTTTGCATGGTTTTATATCTTCTTAGGTTAATTAAAAAAATGTCGATTTCGAGAAAAGTCTCGCCCGTACATGCATTTGCACTTCACTTGTCACAATCGCCTGATTGTCTGTACCTTCCGTAGAGCTTACATACACCCATACAGCACCCTGCCGTACAGCCTGTACACCTACAACTGCTCGTACAATCGTTGTACCTGTTGCGTTAGGTTTAACCCTAATGTGCAGGAAATGGAGGCAGAAAACAGCACGCGCGCACACACACATGGAAGAGCAACACAATGCTGAATGTAATTGAATCATAAGGTTGTATGTACACAACCACGAGTGCAAGGCATAATAAAAAAATGTTGTCCATATGGTGTCCTTTCACACCGGGTGGTCAAGGGGGGAAAGCCCTCCGATATAGAAGGTAAAAGTGCCCTTATAAGCCCATGTCGACACCTAGCACTACCACGATGACTTTTCCTAAACTGATCTCAAGCATGGAGCTCAAAATCACCCCCTGGCATAGAAAGAACCTAGAAACCGAGTGCCCTCTATATATATGAACACGCGCTTAACACCTTGTCAATGCTTTGTCCCTGGGCTGTCCATAAATTTGCTCGGCTGGCACACTCCAAACTGTATGTCCGGCCTTGTGTTACACAAGTATATGAAGCAGCCGACAGCCTAGTTGTAAAGAGTGGCATCACAAGGCTCTCCTACGTCATACATACTCAACCTAAGCCCAGGTTCTACTGGAGTAGAAATAGGCTTACAATCCTGAAATTTGAACCGTTGTCGCAGTCCCTTTATGTATTTGGACTGCAGAAAAACAAAGCCCTCGTGTGATTGTACAAACTGTATGCCCAAATAATGGTGTAGCAGCCTGAGATCTCACATCTCGAATGAGGATTCAAGATCAGCCTTGAATACTACAATTTTACCCTCATTGGTCCCTATTAGCGACACATCATCAAATCCTCTTTGTCACACCTTAACGTAGAGGGTACTCTCCGTTTGACTATTTTGAAAGCCTTGGCTGGTCAAATAAGCATGTATCTTTTCATACCAAGCTCGAGGAGCTTGTTTGAGGCCATACAATGCCTTGTATAATCTACATACTTTCCCTTCTTGACCATGCGCCACAAAACCCATGGGCTGACTCACATGCACTTCCTCGTGCAAGTCCCCATTAAGAAAGGCCATTTTGATATACAATTGATGTATATTCCAACCATGATGGGCAGCGAATGCGATAACACTTCAGATGGTGGTCATCTTGGAAGTAGCTGCAAAAGTCTCATCAGAATCAATGCCCTTTTGCTGAGCACATCCTGTCACCATTTGGCCACCCAATTGGTCCACCCGTGCTGTAACTCGCGAACAGAATTTCCATCGGAGTCGGGCCAAAAATAGCAACTCTCCTAAATTTTAGGAGTGTGGTCCTTTGTATTCTAGGATAATCCCCCATTCCCAAAGCTTGTACTTTCCAAATATTTAGACATCCTGGAGTCCACCAGACCCCTTTCATACTGGGAAATGTCCACGCTGGTGACACGTGCTTTCTCATCATGTATGTACATTAGACTGGTGTCCATGGCAGTTGTATAAGCCGGGGATTGATGCCACTCATGTGATATTGTGGACTTGGCTTTCCATTGGGACTTGTACCTCTGTGTACATGCCCGAAAATGCCTGGTGGATTGGTGTTCCATTGGGTTTGGTACCTCGTGTACTTGCCTGGAGCACGTCTATTTTGGTATAGTCTCATGAACGGGGATTGTCCATACCATTGTTGCATTGCATAGCATCTTTATGTGTTTGCTTGCAATTGAAATTGCATGCTGTTTTCATGCTTGCTTGACCAATGTGTAGTTCCGAGTAAGGGGACGCCTGCCCGCGAACTGTGCGTGTGAAACTGTCTGCTGACATGGTTATGTGGCATGTGACAGGTGGTAAGTATTGGTCATAAACCTAGCCTTAGGAGTTAGCACTAATTTATAAGTGAGTGTGTACACACTTCATTAAGTTTTGGGCGACCAAAACTCACTTATAAATTATGACCAGCCCTGTGTTCACACACACTGATGTCCCAAGGTGGACATAACCCAATGTCCACCGCCCAGACCTTGTCCCCTGTGTACAAAGGGAGTAACCAGCCATGTGTCCACTCTAGCTTACTCCACAAAGCTCTTGCCTGCCACCTACACTGGACAACTCACCACCTCACTCTTCCTCCTCCCTCTAGAGATTGGCGCCTCCTTCATGAGGGCTGTTGGGCTGCATTTTCTGCACTTTCTCCTTCCCAACTCCATTTCCAAGCTTGCTAAGGTGTTTCTCAAGCTTCCAAGAGTGTTTCCAGATGCTAATCACTCTCCTACACACTCCCAATGACTGAAATTGAGAAAAACAGCTCTCTTTATTGCTGTAATTTCTGGTCTTTTTGCTGAAAACCCTAATTTCAGCCCTCCTTTCTCAAGTTGAACCATAGGGGAAGCTTTCCCAAGGTTCCCTTCATCCTCTTGAAGACTTTTGTCGCAAAGAAATGCGATAAATCGAAGAACTCAACACTCCAAGGACTTCCATCGCGAAGACTTCCCCTGTCATCGACTCTACTTGCAATTGGTAAGCTTTTATGCTTAAAAATGGAAGAAAGTAGCAAGAGGGAGGAACCGGATTACAAGATCACATACCCTGTGTAGTGTTCTCTTGTCCTACGTGCTCTCTTGCATATTGTTGCTACCATGTATTGGTGGAACAATAGAGAGCAGATGGTAGGGAACATGGGCACTTGAGAGGGTAGTGTGGATTGCAAGTCTACATCGACAACCACTTGTTTGCAATACTGTATTCATATGCATTGGTATGGAAATCTGGTCAGAAATGCCCATGACACTATGTACTTGATTCTCCCAAGATCAATATACTTTATTTAAGGGAGGGGTCAGCCGTTCCGGCTCATTGTGTGTCTCTTGTCAATTCAGCAAATTACTTCTTGTATTTGAGCAAGTGTCCATCAAATCTTAGTGTATTTCAGTGTATTGATTAGCATTGTGTTCAACCAAGTTACACATCCCTTTGCCACAAGTCTTGCTTTGTACCTATCAATAGTACCATCAAACTTTCCTTTGACCTTGTAAACCCACTTCGTACCAATAGCTTTCTTGCTTAAGGGCAAGTCAACCAAGTCCCATGTGTCATTCTTATGTATGGCATCCATCTCATCATTCATAGCTCTCATCCAATGTTTATTTTCCTCAGCTTCGTCAAAGGAGTTAGGCTCATCTGCATCACAAAGACTACTCATCCAAGCGACATCAACATGATTTCATTCTCCTGAGCTTCTAGAACTAGATCCATGTCCTACTAATAGATCCATGTCCTACTAAGGGAAGCAGAGAGTTTGCTCTCTTGCAAAATACGGACCAGCCACCTTGGGACTGATTTAGCCTCTTGTAAGGCTCTCCTCTCTTCCCTCACAATGTCCTCCTTCTTTGGTGAGACCGCCAAAAAAAATCTCTCGCCGACTTGATTTGGGCTTCTCCAAGTAAGCTCTACCCAGCCGTAGTTTCACCTGACCTCCTCCCTCTTCCGCCCAAGTTCTGGACTCCCAAGCCAACCGCCGTCCATTCCCACCACCAAAAGCGGGCGGCACTAGTGAGGAGAGGACCACTGCCGCTCCTCCCACTTGCTGCACTAGTGGGGAGAGCAACACCAACGCCCCTCCCAACCACCACCGACAGTAGTGGGGATAAGACTACCGCCGCCACAAGCATCCTCCAATAGATCGTGTCCTCGTCGAACCACCTATTGTACTAGTCATTGTACGTGCTGTACCAACATTTTTACTTGCTGTACCTGCTGTACCAGCCATCATACCGACTATACCAACCACTGTACTGGCTGTACCAGCCATTGTAGCTACTGTACCGGCTGAATGGAGAGTTGTACTTGCTGTACCAGCTCTATTGCATGAAGACCCGTAGTTTTTGGGGAAGAATAAGTACCCACACGGAGGTATATGGATTATGTTGTTGACTTGGCATTTCCACAGCCTATGTTCCGGCTTGGTTGCCTCGTGTTGGGCTGTGTTATGGCATTTGTATATGGATAATCCGGCATCTCCCGTGGGGAGAGTACGGCACTCAAAGCTTGTACATGATATTATTCTCCTTGGGTAATAAAATACTCCAAGGGGGGGGGGGGTCGGCCCATTCCGGCCTCTATGCGGTGTCACACGTGCAAGCTCCATTTTCAGCAGTTGTGGATGTTTTATCGCTTTTATGTTTTATGCAAAGTGATGATGGATATGTGTTAA
The DNA here is from genome assembly GCF_041138505.1 of Cibotium barometz. NCBI lineage: Eukaryota > Viridiplantae > Streptophyta > Polypodiopsida > Cyatheales > Cibotiaceae > Cibotium > Cibotium barometz. The sequence continues at coordinate 12,945,976 of NC_141056.1, read as the reverse complement.
GGCTGTGGCTATGTTTAATTGATTTAATATGCATTGATGGTATCAACAAGTGTGTCAAAGGCCCTAGTGCCCCGGGCACCGGGCACCGCCTGCGAGTTTTATCTACGCAAACCAACCAGCAAAACCAGGCGTCTAACCGGCAATCAAGTAAGAGGGCTCCCAACAACAACAACAACAACAAGGATCAAAAGAAGAAGGGCCATAATAGCTCCGGGAAGGAGCAACAAGATGGGCCTAAGAAGACCCCTGAAGAAAAGATCAAGGAGGGCCTTACTAGAGGATTCCTGCAGTCAGATAAAAAGAAACGATACTTCAAAGAGAACAGTTGTTTTTTCTACCACCACATGGGACATGCCAATATGGATTGTACCAAATGGCAAGCGGAAAAAAGAAAACAACCAACCTCTACAGTGGCTACCACTATAGTTGTACCACCCCCTCCACCTCCGCCCTCAACCACCAATGTTGTTCAGCTTTTGTCCACTTTGTGCGGTGCCCGCTCTGGTATTCGATGGTAAGCAAGAGGGCGGAGTTGACGAGCGTCAAAAAGGTCTTATCAAAGCTTATGGCACAGCGAAGGGGCATCAGTTTGTTGTTCTCTTCAACATGGGAAGTTTAGAAGATGCCATCTCTCCGCACTTGGCAACTAAGATAAAATGTGTCCTTGTGTCGTATCATTTGGACGTCGACGGGTTCACTTCCAGCCTACGTACTCATATTTCTCAAACAGCTCAACAGTTTGCCTTCGTAGTTCAAAAGGCCCATTTTCAGAGGGACTTCATTGTCTCGCCCTTTTCTCGGGTGCGACAAGATCCTTGGAATTCAGTGGTTCTGCCAATATGCACCCTTTCCTAATTGGAGGCATGACACCTTCACAATCGTCGAAGGTTTGCCTGAGCCTACTATCATTCACAAGGATCGGAGCATTCTGGGTATTCCACTTATTTTCCACCTTCAAGCCAGTAGAGCTATTAGAAAGGGAGCCGCGTGTGCGATGATCTATGTCCGCCCACGGCAAATAGCGACATCCACCGCAACTCCATTAGAACCCCAGATGACCGGACTCCTACAACAATTTCAGGACATCATGTTGAGGGACACCCCCACCTCTGGTCCTAAAGACCATCATATCGAATTGGTACTTGGAGCTGAGCCACCTTGTAAGATTCCATATCGTCTTTCCAAGGCATTGGAAGCTAAGTTGGGGACGCAACTAGCATAGTTGCTAAGGTCTTGTTTCATCGGGCCTCTTCCTCTCCATTTGCTACATCGATTCTGTTTGTACAAAAGAAAGATAAGACCGCGTGTCTCTGTGTGGATTACCGAGTCTTAAACAAGTTGACAATCAAGAATAAGTTCTCAATGCCAAGGATAGAGTGCATCCTTGAAAGGCTCATACTTCACAACGATCGACCTCAAAAGTGGCTATCATTAAGTCAGGATTTTCAAGGCTGCTATCCCAAAGACTGCCTTTCGAATAGAACGAGGGCGTTATGAGTTTGTGATCATGCCTTTCGGTTTGACCAATGCACCAACGACATTCAACAAGATGATGTCACAAGTCTTCGCCGTACTCATCGGTATATGTCTTTTCATTTTTTTAGATGACATTCTTATTTTTCCTGCCACTGCAGAGCAGCACATGAAAGATGTGCAGAAGGTCTTGCAGCTTTTGCGAGGAAACGAACTCTACCATTAATGCAAACAATAGCATATTTGGAGTTCAAGAAGTCCAATATTTGGGCTATGTGATCAGTTCTGATGGCATTCGCCTTGATCCTGAAAAGATAAAGGCTGAAACCGGCCTTCAGCAACTTGACGGGCAGTGAACACACTCTAGCTCCACTTAAATATTTTCTTTTTCTTCCAAATTTACTATTCTAATTCATAAAGTGATTAAAGTGTGATTAAGTGTGTTCACCGCCCGTCGAGTTGTTGAAGGCCGGTTTCAAAGGCAATCCTCGATTGGGACGTTCCAAAGACAACACAAGAGATACGTTCCTTCGTGGGCTTGTGCCAAGCATATAGCTCACATATGGATCGGTTTTCTAACCTTGCAGCACTACTAACAGATTTGCTAAAGGGCGTGAAGACTAGAAGACATAAAGTTTCAATCACGGGTAAAAACAACCCCGTAGCGGATGCTCTTAGTCACAAACATAGTATTCAGACAATAAAAGAGTCCACTATGTTGGAGATACAAGGAAAAGATTTAGACAGTATGAAGACACGGTATATAGATTGTCTAGAATTTGGAACTCCTTACAATATGGCCCTTTATTTAGAACCGGGTGATTAAACCATTCAGGATGGTTGGCTCTTTTATAAGGGTCGACTATGTGTTCTCAGGAACAAAAGACCGGTGCTCCTCCATGATGCCCATGATTCACTTGTTGGTGGTCATCGCAAATCAACAGTACCTTGGAGAAGTTAGAAAGATCGTTTTATTGGCCAAAGATGCGCAGGGATGTGTACAACTATGTTTCTCAGTGTTCCATTTGTCAAAAAGTGAAAGTACCTTGTGTACCAAACAGGCAAGGTTGCTTCAGCCATTGCTCATTCCTGAAGTCCATTTCACGACATTTCGATGGATTTAGTTGGACCCCTTTTTGCATCTACTGGATCTCGGAATACTCCATAGTTGACAGATTCAGTAATTTTTGTATGCTTATGCCATACAAACAGACGGCCACAACAGAAGATATAGCCCGGCACTTTCTCCGACATTGGTATCCAGTTTGTGATTTGCCACGAACCATTACTTCAAATCGAGACCCAAAGTTTACATCTCACTTCTAGCGCGCTGTGTTCCACAACTTTGGTACCAAATTGCAATTGTCCAGTGCATCCATCCCTAGACCGATGACCAAACCGAGATTTACAATCAATTGGCTTTCAATGTGCTTAAAGCGTACTGCCATGATCAACAATCGAAGTGGGAGCTTCATCTCCCGTTGGTACAAACGATTCTCAATGACACTCACTCATCCAATGTTGGCAGAACTCCATACGAGCCCGCCTTTGGTCGAAGATTTTCATCCCTTCTTAGGAGGATGATCTCTCCTTTCTTGAAAGCCAACAAGACGAAAGAAACTTTTTAGCCATCATTGAATCCGTCAAAGAGCGTCTTACCGAAGCTCAAGAGGCTTCCACCAAATAGGCAAACAAGTCACGGAGAGACATCAATTTCAAAAAAGGTGAATGGATATATTTAAGGATCATGAAGCACAGACTCAAGCAAGTCGGCAAGTGCTGCCCAAAGTTGTCCTTCAGAAGTTTTGGTCCTTTTCCCATCATAAAGAAAATAAGCGACGTCGCCATGCAACTCAGATTGCCAGACAGTTGGACGATGCACAACATCTTTCACGTCTCTTGGTTAAAGCCTTATATTGGACCTTCATTGCAGAATGTTCCAAAAGAGCAACAGCCAGAAATGGTTGATGAAGCAGAGGTGATAGAGCTTGAGTAGATCCTTCTACATCGCTGGGCGCATGGTTCTAGATGACGTCTTCGCCAATTTTATGCAAAGTTCAAAGATCGAGCGACGCATGAAGCCGTTTGGCTAGATGAAGAATTCTTCCTCGAGTATCCACGCACCTCAAAGCTATGAACCTATAGCCAAGCTATGCAAGAGGGAATGTCACGTGCACCCATGCACTGTCGTACACGGTGACAAACTAGCTCATGTACAGAAGAATCATGTCCAGAAGTAGTACCTTTTAGGATTTATTTGTCGTATGCCGTGACCCCTTTGTGAGCCCAATCCGGGACATGTCAAGCACAAGCTACCTAGGTCATTCTCCTAGCCTGTCACGACCCTGTGAATTTGTGCAGCATTATTGTAAGCATGGTGGTTGGTGAGCAAGACATATTTTTTTTATGTTCACACTTGGGACAAGGGAACAAAGGTTTTAAAAACTAATAAAACCCCATGTGTGGAGAAGACAAGGGGACAAAGGTTTTAAAAACCTTTTAACTAAAAGAAAATCATTTTTTTAAGTGAATCGTGGCCTTTTTAGAGGAGCCCACGCTATTATAGGAAGGGCTAGCTTTTTGGACTCGTGGGTCGAAAGGAAGCGTGGAGATGAACAACATGTAGGCTTCTCTCTCTCTCTCTCTCTCTCTCTCTCTCTCTCTCTCTCTCTCTCTCTCTCGCGCCAAGAGTCTACTGCAACATACACACGCATGTGCTTTTCTCTTGGAAAGGGTGGGCGGCTAGACTGCAGCTACACGTAGGAGGATTAGTGCTTGGGAAAGCTGCCGATTGGTTGGGCTGCAAGCTAAGGACACACAGGACAGAAACGATCTTCTCTCTCTCTCTCTCCTTGGCGATGGCTAGACTACACATGGATTGGGCTGTGGAGAACCGGCAAGTGTGGATTGCACATGGGCGGATAGGCTGTAGGAGAATAGCTCTCCCCTTTGTGAGTAGGCCGGCGGCCAGGAGAGCAGGACAGCAGGTTGCAAGTGAAGGTGTGGGCTGAAGCCTCTCTCTCTCTCTCTCTCTCTCTCTCTCTCTCTCTCTCTCTCTCTCTCGGTCTTGGTGAAGATAGAGATTGAGGCACGGATGATGGTTGCTCTAGTCACACACTTGCGAGCCTAAGGAGTACATAGTTTCTCTTTCTTCCAATCAGAGGGCTGTTCGGGGGTTCTTCTCTCCGTTCCTTGTGAGAGGAGGAATTTGCAGCCCAAGAGGGCAGAAACAAGAGCAACAATTGAATATTTCAGGAAGGGTTCATGGACTATTTCATGGCTGAGTTTTTGGCTACGTGCATGGGCAAATTGATTGTGTTTACATGGCCTCATGGATGTATTATCTTGGCTGATTAGAGGTGAATAACAGTGTGGTGTTTTGGGGCATAGGACTGTGAACCCTCTATGCTAAGAGGTCCAGAGGACTGGCAGTTTGGACATGCATATGTATAAGCCATGGATGGCCATGATGTATTCAGTTAAACTCTTCCATTGAATTTGAATAAAGAAATACCGAAAGGGACGCCAAGCTTTGGGGCCAACAGGTGTCGCTGTTCTTTTTGTGTAGGAGCACTCTAGCTCCCTTTTACTTGTCTTATTTGCTGGATTACAACTGTGTTTGGGTGACTGCTAGTCTACCGCACTTTGGTTTCTACCAGAGGCCGGTTTCACAACCTTAAGAGTGTCAAGCCAATCCTCTTAACCCACTATGTAGAATTCAGCATAGCATTCAGGAGCATGTAGATGTCAACCATAGCACTACATGCATTAGAGCATATAGGTCAGGGTTGTTTCTCGTACCGGTATGAACCTATTCATATCGTACGGTATGAGTCCCGCCCCCCCACCTTGAGAAAAAAATTCCAAATGCTCAAAAAGAAATAGAAATCCTGCTCAACGAAGATCCCAAATGGCCGCAATACTTCGCAACTTTCGTGTCCACTCAATATTCCATATGGGGTTGCTGAAAGACCTAAAAAATCTAGCAAGGTAGACTGGTAGTGTACACTTGATTGGTAGGATGAGAGAATCTTGCTACATAACTTGGAGACCCCTGGTATAGGTAGGCTAGACAATCATATCCTCAAGTTATGTACGAGGGAGAAGATTTGGACATGGCCATTTTGATCTAGAGAGGAGTCCCTACCCTAGATGCTCTGCTCGTATTTGTGCAAGGACGGTTCCTTAGTCATAAACACTACACTGGGAGACCGTTGGTATTGAATTACCCATGCAGGTTCTTTTTTGGAGACAATTTTGTTACATTCATTGATGACCATTCCAAATTCAGCTGACTCTATGCTATGAAGCAAAAGTCAAAGGTACTTATGTGTTTCAGGCACCTTCACCACATGGCTGAAAACATGTGCTGAAAACATGTCAAGGTGCAAAGTGCAGACTCTATGTATAGATAGAGGGGGGGAGTAGAATTCAATGCATACTTGTCTGAGGGAGGCATTCAACACCAATGTACCGTGCCATATACACCTCAACAGAATGGTATATTGGAAGGAAAGAATGTCTCTTGTGGAGATGGCACGATGTATGGTCAAAGGCTAGAATTTGATTCACAAGTTTTGGATGGAAGTTGTTATGTGTGCAACATATGTGCTTAATAGGTGCCCAACAAAAGCCTTGCTGACTATCACTCCTTACGAAGCTTGGCATGACATAAAGCCACGAGTGGCTCAAATGTGTCTCATTGGTTGCTTGGCTTATGCTCTTGTGCTTGAGCGGCACCACACAAAGCTTGATGATAAGGCAATGAAATGCATCTTTGTGGGCTGCTATAGTTCTGAGAGTAAAGGGCATGGTCTCTACCATCGTGCTTCTCAACGGATTATGGTTAGCCGAGACCACATTTTTTTGGAGAATTCATCTCAGCCCTTACTTGAATGTAGGAAATAGCAAATTGTTGGCTCCAATGACCTCTTTGATACTCTCCTCCCCTTGTATGGGACACACTTACTAGGTGTTGGGCATTTGGACATAGCCTATGGTTGGAAATCAGCCCATAGTTGCTGGAAATCAGCCCACAGATACTGAAAATCAGCAACCAGAAATGCTAGATGTCGAGCCCATTGGTTAGACAGACATTGATGATGCGGTGTGTAAGAAGAAACCACAGCAATTGAGTAAAGTAAATTGTTGCCTCGTTGGCTGTTGCAAACCTTGCGGGACAGCAATGTGGTGGCTGCTTTGGCGGGTAGAACATGTGCTAGTTCTTGCCATGCATTTGGGCATTATGTGGATCGTGCTCCTTTGAGTAACTTGTGTGATGAAGAAGAGCCAATCAATTTTTGATGAAGCACAAGAGGATCAGAATTGGATGCATGCCATGTAGCAAGAAAATGATTCCATTTTGAAGAACGACTCTTGGGATTTAGATGACCTGCCTTTTGGCAATAAGTATGAAGTGGGTCTATAAGATCAAGAGAAATTCTTATGGTAGCATCGATTGCTACAAAGCCAGACTTGTAGCAAAGGGCTATCCACAATAGAAAGGCATAGATTATGACAAAACCTTTGCACCCATGTCTTGTATGACCACGCATCATTGCTATGGCAGCACACCATGGTTGGAATGTACATCAGTTGGACATTAAAATTGCCTTCTTGAACGGTAATTTACATAAGGAGGTATATGTTTCTCAGCCTTGTGGTTTTGTTCAGAAGGGTTGTCACCAATTGGCCGACCATTTGGTCCATCTCCAGTTTTTGCGTCTCGTTCACTTGAGGCCAGGCCAGTGTCTCGTGTGAAGAGGCCAATATTTTGCTGACATGGACGGGAGCCAGACTGGTGCCACCCGTGTGTTAGCAGGATGGTGTCGTATGGACGGGAGCCAGATCAGTGCCACCCGTGTATGACCTGGACTGTGTTCGATCCATGGGACTGTCACGCCATGGAAGAGCCAGTATTCGTGCCGTGTTTTGCCTATGGGACTGTCACACCATAGGGAAACTCGTGCCTGGAACTGTGTCTTACCTATGGGACTGTCACTCCATAGGAAGACCAGGTTTTAATGTTTTTATGTCGTGCCAGTTTTGTGCCGACAGATATTTTGTACTTGTTCCATGAACGGGAGATATGTCCATGTTACTATTTGCACATGCACACATGATTTGCATGCTTGAAACTGTTTTCGCATGACATGTATTTGTGTGTTTGCCTGCTTGACGTGTTACTTACTGAGCGGGGACGCCTGCCAGTGAGTCGTGAAGTCTGCTCTGTATTCTGACGAGTTTTAGTGCATGTGAACAGGTGGTAAGTATGTTGCACATGTAGCTTTTAATTTTTTATTCTAACCCTTTATTTTATAAGGTTAGGTGTTCACACTTATTTAAAAGTGGGCACCCCCTTTGGGCACCCACTTTGGGGCCAAGGTGGGGAGCCCCACTTTTAAGTGAATGTGGGGGTGGGCATGGTCACCTACTCCCACTAATCCCCCACATGCATGCGTGGGTATCACCAAAGTTAACTCCACATTAATTTTATTTAAAAAAAGGCTTCATCCATGAAGCGGAGGGGATCAATCGTTTTCTCTCCTTCAAGCGTGGGCATCCATCGCTTCCATCTAGCGTTGAATTCATCAACCGGCGATCACCTTGGCTGGCGGCTCTTTCGTCTACAGCACCTGGCGGCTGCTTCACCACCCCTACAAGCGGCTGCCATCTCTCCCTTTACTACTGCACGTATTCTGCCCCAGGCGGCTGGCTGCAACAGCACTACAGGCGGCTGCCATCTTTCTCTGTACTGCTGCGCATACACCCTTCAAGGCGGCTGCATCATCACAGGCTGCAGTTAGGCGCCTATCATCCATCAACCGGCTTCATCAACTGACGGCTGTGGTGACTATGCGCCTGTTTTCAGCCAGCAAAACCCTTTCCTCTTGCAAACAAGAGTGGGTGAATACTCTCTTCATAACAGGTTGCTCCTCCACACAGCAGCCAGGTCTCTATCCTTCTTGCAAGTGGATACTTCTTCTCTCACAGCAGGTGGCTGTACCCTTCGTGGTGGTGCTTGTCTTGTTAGTTCTACACGAGGCAACTCTTTCTTCAACAAGGGTGGCTTCATATTCTACACAAACACCACAAGTATTGGTTTTCTATCAACCATCTACAAGTAAGTGATTTTCAGATTTGAAAAAGTATTTTATGTTTAAATCTGATAAAGGATTCATCCCGCTCGGCCAACACCCGTTCGGTGCCGGGTTGTCCAAGCTATATTGGCGAACCTCGGTCCAAAGGTGCTGAGATCGGGAGAGCCAGGCGTTAGTACGAGAGCGCCTGTTTGTGCGTGGTCTCGGAACACCAGTGAGGCGCTCTCTGCGGAGTCCAGTGAAAGCACAGGACCGTAGCGATTGGACCACACTAGTGGTCGTTCTGCTTCGAGCTTCTACATCGAAATTTGAGCCTATTTGTTTGGTACTGTTTGAGAGTGAGAGTGAGAGAGGAGGAGCACACCGACACACACAGTGGAGAGAAGTCAAGAGTTTGGGGATAATGAGTATGTGTGTACCTCCCCAAGCACACAGTCAACCTTTTATATTAATGGATAAGGTTACAACACTAAGTACACCGTACTTAGTGTACGTAGCAATAAAAAAGTACTAACTGTACTTAAGTGTACTAACTGTACCAGGGTGGCATTAGTGCCTTTACCCCAACAACCTCCCACTTAAAGGCAATGTGCCCTCAAGTATAAAAAAGAGAAAAAATACAGCATATACACAATGGAGTACATGGCCCAGTAAGGCTCATCCTATACCCATCAAACATCGGCAGTGTGCAAACCGCTCTGTAGGCAAGCCTTTTGTCAACAGATCTGCTGGATTGTCATCCGTATGAATCTTGACAAGCTGAATCAGCTTATCATCTATCACCTCCCTGATGAAGTGATACTTTACATCTATGTGCTTCGTCTTTGCATGAAAGACAGGATTGTGTGCCAACTGAATAGCACTCTGACTGTCACAATGCAACAATGGGATATCTCCTGTAATGCCCAAGTCTCCCACTAGCCGAGATAGCCATAAGGCTTCCTTGCATGCCTCTGTGGCTGCAATATATTCAGCTTCTGTGGTGGACAAGGCTATGCACTGCTGCATCCTTGATACCCACGACACTGCACCTCCTGTGAATGTATAAACATAACCGGTAGTAGACTTCCGGTTATCTGGATGACCAGCATAATCTGAATCAACATAACCATGCACTTTTGCATCCTGCTTGCCAAAGCATATGCACAACTCCTGTGTGCCCTTCAGGTATCTCATAATACCTTTCACTGCATCCCAATGCTTCTTGCCTGGATTTGCCATATACCTGCTAACCACTCCCACTGCAAACGCAATATCAGGCCTGGTAGCAACCATAGCATACATGAGACTGCCACAAGCTGAAGCATACGGAATCTTGGCCATCTCAGCCCTGTCAGCATCTGACTGTGGGCTGTCCATTGCACTGAGTTTCACATATGGAGGCAATGGAGAACTAAGAGTCTTCCCCCCCTCCATGTGAAACCTTTGCAACACTTTGCCAATATATTCTGTCTGAGACAAATACAACAGACGCTGTCCCCTGTCTCTCCGTATCCGCATGCCCAGTATGTGATTTGCATCACCAAGGTCCTTCATATCAAAGGCCTCATGCAATCTCCCTTTTAGATCATCAAGCTCCTTACGAGCCTTACCGGCAATAAGCATATCATCCACATATAAAATGAGAATGATTAAGCTGCCATTTGCAGCTTTCTTTGTGTACAAGCAGTGATCGGTATCACTTCTCCTGAAACCTTGGGACCTCATGAAGGTATCAAATTTCTTATACCATTCTCTTGGTGCCTGTTTCAGCCCATAAAGGCTCTTTTTCAACTTGCATACAAGTGACTCCTTGCCCTTGACTGCAAAACCCTCTGGCTGCTGCATGTAGATCTCCTCATGAAGATCACCGTGAAGGAAAGCCGTTTTCACATCCATTTGGCATAATTCCAAATCCTCACATGCAACCAAAGCAAGTACAGTCCTGAGTGTGGTCATCTTGACCACGGGAGAAAAGATTTCATCAAAGTCTACACCGTATTCCTGCTTAAAACCCTTGGCAACTAATCTGGCTTTATACCGTGGTCTAGCTCCAGGTGTGACTTTTAGTCTGTATACCCACTTGCATGGCAATGTCTTCATGCCCTTTGGCAGCTGCACCAATTCCCAAGTGCCATTTTTATGGAGACTGTCCATTTCGGACTTCATGGCTAGTTCCCATAGCCTCTTATCATGCATTTGCACTGCCTCCTTATAACAGGAAGGCTCTCCACAGTCTGTAAGCATTATAAAATCTGCTCCTGGAACAAATCGGGCTGGCTGCCTCCTTTGTCGTGTGGACCTACGGACCCATGGGTCTTGCTGTCCAGCCTGCTGGTCACCAAAAACAGGTGGCTGTTCCATCAAATCTGGTGGCAAAATAATGCCTGGGAGATCTTCCAAAGGTGGCATGTCCTGTAGGACATCTTCTGCCACTGCTGGCTGATTATTTTGACCTGCTGCAGCATCATTTAAAGGCTGATTACGCTGCTGTAGTGGCTGATTAGCAGGCTGCCTGAATTGTACAGGGTGTTCCAAGTCATCAACATCAATGTCTAAAGCATCAGAAGACTTACTGTCTGCCTTAAACATGCATGACTCGTCAAACAAGACATCATTGCTGCGTATAAGCTTCTTATTTACTGGATCCCATAGGCGGTAACCCATCTCACCTTTGTCACCATATCCAAGAAATATGCATTTTAGAGACTTAGGATCTAACTTGGTTCGTTCTTCTCTGCGTATGTGCACGTACGCAGTGCAACCAAAGACCCTTAAGTGCTTATAGGACGGAGGTTTTCCTGTCCAAAGCTCTTCTGGCACTCCGCCATCCAGTCTCTTATTCGGTGACCTATTTATGAGGTGTACTGCTGTCTTAACAGCTTCAGTCCAAAATCCATAAGATAAAGCAGCATGTGACATCATAGAGCGGACCTTTTCCTGTATGGTTCTATTCATGCGCTCTGCAGTGCCATTTTGCGGTGGACTGTAAGGAGCAGGGAGTTCCCTTTGAATACCTCTAGCATCACAAAAGTCATTGAATGCTTTAGACATATACTCCCCACCATTATCTGACCGCAAAGCTTTCAGTGTTTTGCCTGTCTGGTTCTCAACCAAAGCAAGCCATTTCTGAAACACTGTAAAGACATCGCTCTTCAACCGAAGAGGGTACACCCACACCTTACGTGTGGAATCATCAATAAAGGAGACAAAATACCGTGCACCTCCAAGTGATGGACTAGGCATCTCACACACATCTGTATGTACAAGCTCAAGCTGAGCATCCTTATGTCCTATTCTCCTCTTATGAGGGCACTGTAATTGTCTACCATATATGCAATGCTCACAAAACTTAAGATCAGAATATTTAAGAGACGGTAAATAGCCAAGACGAGCCAATTGCTCCATTCCACTTATGCTCATATGTCCCAACCGGCTATGCCACATTGAAATATTCGGCAGCTCGGTGGCATGAATATCAGTATGATTACACACTTTGGCATGAAGGGTATACATTGTGTCTACCTTGGGCCCTCTGGCAATAACCAGGGCACCTTTGGTGACCTTCCAACAACCATGACCAAAGCTGGTCACAAATCCCTCATCATCCAACATACCAGTGGAAATCAGATTTTTCTTGACTTCCGGTACATGCCTGACATTATGGAGCATGAGCTGAGTACCATCAGCAAACACAAGCCTGACATCTCCAATGCCAACAATACTGCATGCATGATTATCTCCCAGAAAAACGACTCCATTACTGCCCCCTGCATACCTCACAAACAACTCTCTGTAAGGTGTGACATGAAACGAGGCACCTGAGTCAATAATCCAAGAGTGCATGTCTGCAAGACCACCTGCATGGAGAGCATGAGCATCCAAGGTAGAGAGAAATAAGACATCTCCCTCACTGTCATAACCGTGTGTAGAATGAAGTTCCTCAATCTTCACACTACTCTTGCCCTTGCTTACTGGTACTATTGCCTTTGCATCTGCATCATTCTCCTTGGCTTTGTCCTTCTTATCATTCTTAAGCTTGAAACACTGCTTCTTGGTATGTCCCTTCTTGCCACAGTAGTAGCACTCAACATCCTTGTTGGAGCGGGACTTGCTCCTACCTTTTCCCCTTTCCTGGGATTTGCCTCTCTGCTGACTTCTGCCTCTTGCATTCAAGGCATTGTTAGGCTTCACTGCATCTTGAGCTTTCAGCTTTTGCTCCTCCTGCAAAATCAGTCCTGTGATATCTGAGAAGCCTATGAAGGCATTTGCATTCGTCACAGCTGTGGTGAAAGTATCCCAACTCTCTGGAAGAGATATCAAGAGTGCCATACCCTTGGTTTCATCATCCACCACGTACTTCTGATTCGCAAGCTGAGTAACAATAGAATTGAACTCATTAAGATGTGCATCCATGGAAGTCCCCTCCTTCATCTTCAAGTTGAAGAACTTGCGCAACCAATATATCTTAGAGGCTGCACTCTGCTGCTCATATGTGTCCCGTAGCTTTTTCCAAACACCCCAGGCGGTAGTTTCACTGTCCACATTCCAAACAACACTCTCATGGAGTGACAGTTCAATTATGGACTTCGCTGACAGATCAGCCAATGCCCAAGCATCATCAGACATGCCTTCGGGCTTTACACCTTCGTGTACTATAGGAGCATGAAACTGCCTGAGTATAAGCACATTTAGGACCATCTTCTTCCACATAGGATAATTTGCAGCACCCTGCAACTTCTTGATGTTCAAAAGTGAGGACTCCGATGATGAAGCCATTACAATCAGCAAACTGAGTAGATAACCCAAATATGGGTGCCTGACTCCCTGCAAACCAAGTGCAAGCTTGCACTTGGAACTGTGCTCCTGCAGCGGAACAATTAAGATCTGCACTTGCACTGAATCTCCCACCTAAACAGAGATTTATGACTGTTTACTGCATGCAGCAGTTTCCGAACAGCAACTCTGTTTGCATCATTCAATGCACCGTTGTGCAACCAGCATAAATCTGAAATTACAGAAGCATTTGCCTGTCACGAACAGTGAAAAACAGCAGTATAAATAGCACTCTGTACCGCTGTACCTTGACTGAGTTCAGTCAACCGGTTGACTCAGAACAGTTCTGACTGTACCAGAAAGTACAGAATCAGATTTTTGACTGTTTGACCATTCAACCTTGTCGATTTCGAACTTCCAGACACCCCTAAAACTGTATACAACAGTTTAGGACAGAGATTGGGCAAAAGCCCCTTGACTGGAGATAAAGAAATCAGAATTTCGAGTGCATTACCGCTTCACTGACAACAATTAGGCATCTAAATGCTTCCCCCAGCACTGATATGCATCCACCTTGCAAAAGCCCAAATCTGATTAGCACATTCCGTGCTCCAGTCTGCAATGTGGTACTCAGTGTATCCTCCACTGTACAGTAGGTCACAAATGCATACAAATCTGCAAGAATCAAACTCCAATCGGGAGTATATAACGCAATGCGTGCGTATATAAGCCAAATCCTGGCACTGGCTACAAAAGCCCCTTGATTCTGCAAGAAATTTCTTACGCAGTAGGCATACACGCGTACTGACTATGCATCTGACCAAAATGTGCTCACAGTGAGCTCAATAGCTGTACCTGCACCTACTCCTGCAAGTACAATGGTGAAAGGATGAAGACACGACGTACCGTGATGCGAAGAAACGCAGTGACACCCGGTGTCAGATGTAGTGTCTCGAAAGACACCCTTTGAACACGAGGGCTGTCAAATGTCTGCGAAATGGGAGCTTTGGAGGGGCGTTTGTGTTGCCAGAAAGGCTACACTGGCCCCCTCCTGCTAGGCGACCTGGCTGCGAGTGCTGGGTCGCTCCTGGCGGTGGAGGAGCTGGGTGGCGGCGCTGGCTGGATGGCTGGCGTCGCTGCCTGGGTGGGCGGCGATGCTGTCTGGCTGGGCGGCGCTGCTGCCTGCTCCGAGCTAAGACCCCCGTGTGGGCAACTACGCGAAGCAAAGATGCGAATGCCGAATGCCAAGCTCCAGCCGAATGGAGGGGAGAGAGGTGTGCGAGGCTCTGATACCAGTTGAGAGTGAGAGTGAGAGAGGAGGAGCACACCGACACACACACTGGAGAGAAGTCAAGAGTTTGGGGATAATGAGTATGTGTGTACCTCCCCAAGCACACAGTCAACCTTTTATATTAATGGATAAAGTTACAACACTAAGTACACCGTACTTAGTGTACATAGCAATAAAAAAGTACTAACTGTACTTAAGTGTACTAACTGTACCAGGGTGGCATTAGTGCCTTTACCCCAACACTGTTTTCATATGTACATGGACATTATCTGGTTCTTGGAACCCATGGAGCATTGTATTTATTAAATACTCCCAATAAATATATCATATATTGAGGGGGGGGTCGGCCCGTTCCGGCCCCAGTGCTGGTGTCCATCTTTCCATTTCATTTCATTTAAATTTCAAGTTGTTTTAAGTTGTCCATTTCAAATTTGTGGTTTTAAAGTTGTGCTATTAAGCGTGTGGGTGTCCAACGGAGTCTTTCCCACTTGACGGGATCGGTTTCATTGGTATCAGAGCACGGTTGTTTCCCTCTTCCTAGTGGGGAAACGAACCTGTGTACTGGACATCCCGCTTTTAGCAAACTTAAAACACAATGGACAGCCAAGGCAACCCTTTGGAAGTACCAAATTCGAGGGGTCCATCTAGTGCTTCTCGTGGGTCTGATGCCCTGCGTGGTAGGCACAAGCCCCTTGAAAGGGTTATGGATAGTGAATCCAAGGGTCAACTGTCTCCAGGGAAGACAGTTATGCTTGAACAAGAGCCTGATGCTATGAGGGCTGAAATGGAACATATGAGAAAACTTTTGCAGGCTCAAGAGCAAGAGTTAAAGTTCTTGCATGAAGATCCACATTTGCAAAGTGCTATTGAAGCCAGGAAGACTGATGCTATGGTTGATGTAACTTTTGAATCAATGGCTCGTGAAGTGGGCAAGAAACCAAGGGAGTTGGCGCTTGCCTATCTCCTTCGCAAAGGTGATAGCAAAGAGGGGGATGACGGAGAGCTGAAATTCAGAAATCCACCTCGTTTGAAGCATGGAGATCCCGCATCCCAAAGGCTGAAATCTTTTATGCAAAAGGAAGAGGTGACAGTCACCTCTCGACATGCATCTTCTCCCCAAGGCACTAAGCCTGACAGATATATGTATGCCAGTGCTCATGGAGGGCATGAAAGTCACATGCACGCAAGATATGTATCTCATGGTGACAGGTCTACTTCCAAAAAAAATTTTGCCTTCTGAGTTGTCTCATGGAGAGACCATGCCATATGCAGGTAAGTCACATGCATCTGAGTTTCGAGTTCGTGGAGCACATGCCACCGTGCCCCATGAAGCTTCTATGACGGCCCATGGAGCCCATGCAGACAGGGCTACCCCGTTGGATAAGGGGAAAAGAAAAAGAGAAGACCATGAGCCTCATGCCAGGAAGCTCAAGGAATTCAAAGCAGGTGATAAATCTGTCAAATTTGATGTCTTTCATGGTGAACATGATGCTTCTAAGGTGTTAGCATTTGTGGCACAGTTCGACATTGCTTTTAGTGATGAGGATTTCACAGAAAAGTCAAAGGTGCGCCATGCTAGCATGTTTTTGAAAGGGACTGCTGCCCATTGGTGGATCACTGAAAAGATCACCAAGGATCCCATCTCTACTTGGAAGGAATTCAAAGATAGATTTTATGCTCAGTTCTTGCCACCCAATGCGGAGCAAACTCTCACTCAAAAGTGGGACAGGCTGGAACAAAAAGATAATGATAGTGTGCAACAGTATGTTAACAAATTTTGGAAAGTGTTGCTGGAAGTGACTCCCTTCATGCAAATCACAGAGGATGAAAGAAAGAGGAAGTTTCGTTCTGGACTGCAACCAACATATAGATCGGGTATTGAATTGCACCCAAAACATACGTTGCAACAACTCACAGCTTCTGCTCTTAGCAATTGGTGCTCAAGATTAAGCAGGATCAAGGAGGTTCCAAGGGGAAGGACAAGGCTGTCCCAAATCAGCAAAAGGGTGGACAGCCACCTAAAAAGAACTTCCGGGAGCCTTACAAGGGTGGTAAAGCTGAAAATAACACATCAAAAGAACAGGGCCCAAGGAAGAACAAATTTGGATTAACCCCGGAGCAAAGAGAGCAATATGCTAAGGATGGAAAATGCTTTTCTTGTGGTAGCAAAGACCACATGTTCCGACAATGCCCAGATCGCAAACCAAAGCACGAGGACAACCACACCAAAGCAAATGTTCATGCAGTTCCTGATGTGCAAGGTAATACAGGTCACGATGCAAAAGAGCGTATGGTTTGCAAGGCTTGGGGGCAAATCAAGGATCAGCCCGCACTCTTTATGTTTGATGACTGTGCAACTGACAATTTCATCTCTATGCAAATGGCAGCTGCATTAGGAATTGAGGTTGAAAACATGGGACCTCAGATTGAAGCTGAAGCTGCATTTATTGGTAAAGAGGTGCAGGTTACCCCTTTGATAGGGAAGTTGCGCATCCATATACAGGGCTATCTTGATAATGAGCATTTCCTAGTTGCTCCACTGAACGGATGTGATGTATTGTTGGGCAAGCCGTGGCACCATAGGCTTGAGCCCCGCAAAGACTACAAGTCTAATATGATTTCTTTTATGCATAAAGGCCGCATGCATTTTATTGATGCTGGCAAAGAAGGGGATTCCATCCCACTTGTATCACACATCCAAATTAATAAGGCAATGAAAAAGAGTCTTTCAGCGTACTTGGTTTTTGTGCGTGATTGTCTTGTGCCAAATCATCAAAATGTGGATGCTATGTCTAATGATAGGCTGAATTTTCTTAATGCATTCAAAGACTGTTTTGCTGATTCATTGCCAGGTGAATTACCTCCCCAAAGGCCCGAAGATCACCGTATAGCTCTTGTGCCAGGTAGTTCTCCACCTAACAAACCCGCATACCGAGTGAGTGCTGCACAAGAAGAAGAAATTATGAAGCAGGTAAACGAGCTTTTAGAGAAAGGTTTGGTTCAGCCCAGTTCCTCACCTTACTGCTCTCCTGTGCTTCTTGTTCAAAAGAAGGACGGATCATTCCGTATGTGTGTGGACTATAGAGCTTTGAACAAGCTTACCATCAAGAACAGATTTCCAATTCCACGTATCGATGATATCTTGGATAAGCTTGATGGCTCAGCTTGTTTTAGCAGACTTGATTTGAAGAGTGGTTATCACCAGATACGCGTGGTGCCACAAGATGTCCATAAGACTGCATTCAGGACAGCCTTCGGATTATATGAATTCTTGGTAATGCCTTTTGGTCTCACCAATGCTCCTGCTACTTTTAATCATATGATGGATAGGATATTCCGACCCCATCGCAAGTTTACAGGAGTCTTCTTTGATGATATCTTGGTTTTCTCCAAGAATGAGCAAGAACACAGAACTCATTTGGTCACAGTGTTCGAAGAGTTGCGGAAGCATAAACTTTTCGTCAATGCCAAGAAAAGTGAGTTTTTCCTTTCAGAGATTCATTATCTGGGACATATTGTATCCAAAGATGGAGTTACAATGGATCCTACAAAGATAGAGACTATTCGGAATTGGCCCGAATTGCAAAACGTACATCAAGTACGTAGTTTTCTGGGATTATGTTCGTATTACAGGCGTTTCATAAGGCATTTTGCTATGATTGCCACTCCTCTACATGATCTCACGAAGAAGAAAATTGCTTTCAAATGGACTTCAAAGGAACAGGATGCTTTCTTGCAACTCAAGCATGCGATCATATGTGGTCCAGTATTGATTGTTCCTGACTTGCACAAGTCATTCGTGCTTGAATGTGATGCTTGTGGTGATTGCATAGGAGCTGTCCTAAATCAAGAAGGGCATGCAGTCGCATACGAGAGCCGTCGTTTGCATGATGCTGAGCTTCATATGGATATCTATGAGAAAGAGCTCTTGGCTGTAATTCATGCCTTAAAGATATGGAAACATTATCTTCTTGGGGCTGAATTTGTAGTCAAGACAGATCATCAAAGCTTGAGATACTTTCTATCTCAAACCAAGCTTTCAGAGAAGCAGATGAGAATGGCAAATTTTCTTTCCATGTTTCATTTTCAGATTGTGCATACTCCAGGAAAGAAAAATGTAGTGGCCGATGCACTATCTAGGAGGCCTTATGTTGCTGCAGTCTCAGTGGCCTCTCATGGAGACCTATCTGCTATGAGAGATTTGTATCATTTGGATGCTGATTTTTGCCATATATGGACTGATTTGATGGCTAGTCATTCACATGCCTCTTATGTTATCAACGAGGGTTATCTCATGAAGGATAATTGCCTATGTGTGGTGAAGGATTTGCGTCCAAAGGTTATGGACGAATGTCACGCTCCACCATATGCTGGTCATCGAGGTATTATGCCTACTACTCGCATGATTCAGAGGTATTTCTTTTGGCCAAGCATGCGTAAAGACATTGAGGCTTATGTGCGTGCATGTATTACTTGCCAAAAGGTGAAATTTGATAGGCAAAAGCCTCCAGGTTTGCTTCAGCCATTGCCTATTCCCTCGCAACCTTGGGAAAGTATCACGATGGATTTTATTATGGATTTGCCTAGATCCCAGCATGGGAATGATGCTATTTGGACTATTGTGGACAGGTTTAGCAAGCAAGCTCACTTCTTGCCCGTCAAGAAAACCATTAAAGCTGATCATATGGTAAAGCTTTTTCTTGCTAATATTTTCAAGCATCATGGTATGCCTAAATCCATTGTTGGGGATAGAGATCCCAGGACTACAAGCCTATTTTGGAGGGCTTTGTTTGATAATATGTGTACTAAGCTTGAGTTTTCATCAGCTTATCATCCCCAAACGGATGGCCAAAGTGAAGCTGCCAATTCAGCCGTGTTGGATTTATTGAAGTGTTATGTGGCAGATCAAAAGAGTGCATGGGAGAAGTATCTTCCACTTGTTGAGTTTGCCTACAACAATACAATCCATGCTTCCACAGGAAAGGCTCCGTTTGAGATTATTTATGGCAGAGTGGTATTGCCACCCATCCTTCGTACCAAGGATGAGATTTTTGCAGCTGATGAATATGTTCGTGACTTGGATGTTGCCTTTGGTCAGGTGCGGACAGCCATTGCAAGATCTCAGGATAAGCATAAAATGGCTGCTGACAAGCATAGAAGGGACATGGAAGTCAAAGAAGGTGATTGGGTATTGCTGAAATTTGAGAAGGCTAGGCTTCAAAAAAGGCCAGGACGAGAAGGATCATATCCTAAGCTTTCTCCTTGCTATTATGGACCCTTCAAGGTGATTCACAAGATCAATGAAGTGTCCTACAGGCTTGCTTTACCTAGTCATTGGAAGATTCACAATGCTTTTCATGTGAGTCTATTTCGGAAATATGTGGGGCCAGATCCTGATGAGCCTGTCACATAAGATCCGCCAGAGATTGAAGAGCTTGAGGAGATCCTCCAGCCAGAACAGATTGTTTTTCACAAGGAGAGAAAGCTACCTGCAGGAAAGCTTTCCAAGAGATACCTTGTGAAGTTTAAGAATTATTTGCCTATTGATGCCAAATGGGTAAATGAGGATTATTTTGCAGATTATCCGCAATTGTTGCAGGCATATCTTGAGGCTTTTCAGTTGAGGTCAACTCTTTAGAAGCCCGGGGGGATGTCACCAATTGGCCGACCATTTGGTCCATCTCCAGTTTTTGCGTCTCGTTCACTTGAGGCCAGGCCAGTGTCTCGTGTGAAGAGGCCAATATTTTGCTGACATGGACGGGAGCCAGACTGGTGCCACCCGTGTGTTAGCAGGATGGTGTCGTATGGACGGGAGCCAGATCAGTGCCACCCGTGTATGACCTGGACTGTGTTCGATCCATGGGACTGTCACGCCATGGAAGAGCCAGTATTCGTGCCGTGTTTTGCCTATGGGACTGTCACACCATAGGGAAACTCGTGCCTGGAACTGTGTCTTACCTATGGGACTGTCACTCCATAGGAAGACCAGGTTTTAATGTTTTTATGTCGTGCCAGTTTTGTGCCGACAGATATTTTGTACTTGTTCCATGAACGGGAGATATGTCCATGTTACTATTTGCACATGCACACATGATTTGCATGCTTGAAACTGTTTTCGCATGACATGTATGTGTGTGTTTGCCTGCTTGACGTGTTACTTACTGAGCGGGGACGCCTGCCAGTGAGTCGTGAAGTCTGCTCTGTATTCTGACGAGTTTTAGTGCATGTGAACAGGTGGTAAGTATGTTGCACATGTAGCTTTTAATTTTTTATTCTAACCCTTTATTTTATAAGGTTAGGTGTTCACACTTATTTAAAAGTGGGCACCCCCTTTGGGCACCCACTTTGGGGCCAAGGTGGGGAGCCCCACTTTTAAGTGAATGTGGGGGTGGGCATGGTCACCTACTCCCACTAATCCCCCACATGCATGCGTGGGTATCACCAAAGTTAACTCCACATTAATTTTATTTAAAAAAAGGCTTCATCCATGAAGCGGAGGGGATCAATCGTTTTCTCTCCTTCAAGCGTGGGCATCCATCGCTTCCATCTAGCGTTGAATTCATCAACCGGCGATCACCTTGGCTGGCGGCTCTTTCGTCTACAGCACCTGGCGGCTGCTTCACCACCCCTACAAGCGGCTGCCATCTCTCCCTTTACTACTGCACGTATTCTGCCCCAGGCGGCTGGCTGCAACAGCACTACAGGCGGCTGCCATCTTTCTCTGTACTGCTGCGCATACACCCTTCAAGGCGGCTGCATCATCACAGGCTGCAGTTAGGCGCCTATCATCCATCAACCGGCTTCATCAACTGACGGCTGTGGTGACTATGCGCCTGTTTTCAGCCAGCAAAACCCTTTCCTCTTGCAAACAAGAGTGGGTGAATACTCTCTTCATAACAGGTTGCTCCTCCACACAGCAGCCAGGTCTCTATCCTTCTTGCAAGTGGATACTTCTTCTCTCACAGCAGGTGGCTGTACCCTTCGTGGTGGTGCTTGTCTTGTTAGTTCTACACGAGGCAACTCTTTCTTCAACAAGGGTGGCTTCATATTCTACACAAACACCACAAGTATTGGTTTTCTATCAACCATCTACAAGTAAGTGATTTTCAGATTTGAAAAAGTATTTTATGTTTAAATCTGATAAAAGATTCATCCCGCTCGGCCAACACCCGTTCGGTGCCGGGTTGTCCAAGCTATATTGGCGAACCTCGGTCCAAAGGTGCTGAGATTGGGAGAGCCATGCGTTAGTACGAGAGCGCCTGTTTGTGCGTGGTCTCGGAACACCAGTGAGGCGCTCTCTGCGGAGTCCAGTGAAAGCACAGGACCGTAGCGATTGGACCACACTAGTGGTCGTTCTGCTTCGAGCTTCTACATCGAAATTTGAGCCTATTTGTTTGGTACTGTTTTCATATGTACATGGACATTATCTGGTTCTTGGAACCCATGGAGCATTGTATTTATTAAATACTCCCAATAAATATATCATATATTGAGGGGGGGGTCGGCCCGTTCCGGCCCCCGTGCTGGTGTCCATCTTTCCATTTCATTTCATTTAAATTTCAAGTTGTTTTAAGTTGTCCATTTCAAATTTGTGGTTTTAAAGTTGTGCTATTAAGCGTGTGGGTGTCCAACGGAGTCTTTCCCACTTGACGGGATCGGTTTCAAGGGTCAAGAATGCAAAGTGTGCAGGTTATGGAAGGCTTTGTATGGTCTAAGCAGGCTCCCAGAGCATGGTACTAGAAGATACATGCGTACTTGTCTCATGGGTTTTCTAACAATCCAACAGAGAGCACCCTCTAAGTCAGGAAGACAAGAGGATTTGTTGGTTTTATATGTTGATGACATGCTACTTAATGGCCCAAATGTTAAGAAGATTTCAGCCTTTAAGGCTGAATTACAAGCTTCTTAAATTTGCTGACTTGGGATACACTAAATTGAACATCTGGTCTTGTGTTGCGCACAAGTAGATAACACACCCAACCTGACTGTACAAACTCATGTCGAAGAACTCGCCAATATCATACAGGCTCAGCCTAACTCTTGGTTGTACTGGAGTGGATGTAGGCTTGCAATCTTGAAACCCAAATTTATGTAACAATTTCTGAATGCATCCAAATCAGACATTTAAAATGTTCTCAATTGAGCTTTGAAAGCTAAAATTTGCGTCCTTTTTATTCCAAGTCAACAACATGTCATCAACATAGAGTATGAGCACAATGAAAATCCCATGATCCTCTTTAACATAGAGTGTGCTCTCAGTCATACTATTCCTAAAGCCTTGACTGACCAAATAAGAATGAACCTTCTCATACCAAGCTCTGAGAGCTTGTTTGAGACCATAAAGTGCTTTGCGAAGCTTACACATTGCAAGTATATGAGAAAAAGACAAAGTGCAAGGTATAAAGAATGTATTGGCAAGTATCTACAAGAGCAAGAAATTGGTGTAGGGAGCTAATGTAGCACTCAGAAACCTCTCTGTTTGCATTGAGAGGACTCTTCGAAGGTCTAGACAGCAGCACAAAACCTATCTTCTATTGGAGCTTGCACTGAAAGAATTCTTCTAAGGTTTGGACAGCAACATAGAACCTGTCAGCTGCCATAGCTTGCACTCAAAGATCTCTTCGAAGGTTTGGACAACTTCAACTGGCCGCACGTTGGGAACACGGAGCTTGTATCGGGTAGAAATGGGCTGAGTTGCCGGCTGTGAGGATTGGGAGATCCAACTAGGAGAGACACATCTCCGTGTTCCGGTTCCTCAAGCACTATAGACTCCTCCCTCCCCAACCTTCCCTCACATTCAAGCTTGAAGCTCCATAGTTTGTAAGTGTTTTAAAAAAACCGTATTTTATCGTACAACATCCAAAAATTTCATATCATACCAAAAATTCTCGTACGGTGTTTATCATACGGTATCGTATTTTCGTACCGTACAACTATGATGTAGATGCACTCATATAGCAAGGGCTGGCCAGCCCCAAGGCAGTCCCAAGGAGTGGGCAGCCTTGCAAGGGGTAGGTAATATCCCTCGCCACCAGTCGGCAACCCTTATGGGCTTAGGCATGCAGTCGGCCAAGGCCAGGATGGCCTGGATAGCAGTCGGCCAGAGGCAAACTGCAGTCGACCAGGTGTTGCTGCAGTCGGCCAGTAGTCCGACCAGCCACGCAGCAAAACAAGCATTAAATGCTATTTAGTACAGGTCGTGGGCATTTTCTGCCAGCTGACCAGCATAACAGGCAGCTGACTTGCATCACGAGGCCATATAAAAAGGCCAGACCAGTTCAGTCCATAAAATCATCAGATACAAATCAAAGATTATCATCAAAAGTCAAGCATGCGTGCCTAGGCTTGTGCCTATGCATACTTACAGCCCTACTTGTGCTCTCAGCCCAAGGCAAAGAAGCTCAGTCTGTTCAGGAGTTTTCAACACACCTTCCCTCAGTCTCGGGCCAGTGTATTTCTCTCAAAAATAGCTTCATAGTCGCCTAAAGCTTATGCACAATTCTGCCCAACGTTTGGTCACTTTGTCCTTGCATATGGCAGTCAATCAGTCAGCTTGTCCGCTCGGTCTTGTGGACACACTTCAGCTTGCATACAGTTCTCCAAAAGAAGAAATAAAGCAAATACTCCTGCTTGCAGGGGGGCCCTTCAATGGGTGATTCGGGACCCCATCTAGTGTCGTCTCTACTACATCTCTTTCAGATTCATGTATGCTGTTCCACACGGTCCTAGCTCGGCGCATGCTACAGCAGCCCCCCAACACACCCTGCATACGGCCTGCTGTACAACGCGCTACAGCCCGACTCTCTCCACCACTCTGCAGCAAAAGTGTGCGAACTCCAGACAGCGAGCCCAGCACACAATAGGACTCTCAGTCGACCAAAGGTATCACACAAAGACACAGCCTACTGCTTACAGCCACACGCACAGAGAAAACAGTCTAGTAAGATCCAAAAAGCATGAATCTCTCGAGATGCACACGGAACTTAGCCTTCCATAGGACCAAACTAGCCCTCGTATGCCTCTATTATACAGCAAAAAGTCCCCCTTCTCTAGAGTATATTCAGGCCCGACAGCTTTCTCCTTTGCATGCATCTAAAGGCTCAAATACTTCATGCAAGCTTGCACTTGTACGATGCGTGCCTGTTTTTTCATAGATATGCAGCGATTCAGAGATCACTCCATGCATAGCCTTCCACCATGAGTGTCTCATACCATTGGGCCTTGGAAGACAAGAAAGCCATCCCACAGATTAGAGCCCAGAAGATCCAAGCAATGGATTTTATCTCCTCCTCCTTTTGGAATGTTCCTCAACCCAGCAACCCAAAGCAAAGTTCCAGCCCATACTTCCTTGTTTGATGGCTATTGCATTCCACACAGCAAATTCATCAAGTCATCATGTTTCCACAACTGGTCTAAACAATGTTGGAATGCATATGTGATCTTTATACTCTAGTTCATAAAATCACTTCATACACAAGAAACATCTGATATCAAAGGACAGACTCATCACAGAAAGAATCAGAGGGCTGAATTGAGTCTGGATCCCAAACATCATCCCACAACACAAAAAGCAGCTGGTATCTGGGCAATCCACAATATAGTTCATCACCACAGATATGAAAGGGCCTAACTCAAGCAAGCATGTCAAAATTGCAAACCAAAAAACCAGATCCTAAACATCAAACCTTCAAGCATGCAACTGACCTCAAGCTCTCTCTAAAAGCTTAAGCATGCATTTGAAGAAACGTGTTTATAAATGAGGATCAGGTCAGAACCTGTGTAGCACAACACTACAAACATGGAGGAGACAACCACCTCCTAAGGAATGCCTTAAGGCTTGACACTATGATCGGTAAGCAGAATGGTTAAATTGGCAGCACACCAAACTCTGAATTCCACTCAAATCAAAGGATGCCTCTCTTAAGAGGACCTTTCAAAATGGCATTCATTCAGCAATTTAAGATACACTAATGATTTCCCCCTGCCATGTAGCCGAGCAATTAGGGGGTCAAAGTCACAATAAGAAGTGTGTTCAACCACCCCTCACTGTAACCGGTAACCCATGGTGAAAAACCCTCCCAAAAAACAGAGATACACTAATGCTAATCGCGGGAGACTACAACCAACTTGGGGAAAAGCGCAAGGAAACAAAACAGCTTGACAACTGGCTGAAAACTGAATACCTTGTCAACTGTAACATACGAGCCATATACATAAAATCTGGTTCAATCTTGATGGCAAGTTCCAACCATCACAACCTTAAGGAGCTGCTTGTTGTGAACTTGACAACTTATGTAATATCTGCTTTTTCCAAAGAGCTCACCACTTCATACAGTCAGTATACACACACAACTGGTCACACGAAAAACAAGTAAATAGCCTACCTAACCACTAGCTAACTTGATTTTAAATATAAAGTGTTGCTACTCTACTTCTTCTTTGCTCCCTTGCATTATATCAATCCGACATTCTTCATAAGCTCGTATGGAGCTATCTAAACTTCAATTTTCCACTGTGTAATGTACTTGCATACGAGAAACAATATGAACTTGAAGGGCACATATTTCCATACTGATAAGCTCAAGAGTACATACATTCAAGAGGCCTGACATGGCTGAAAAATCAAATGGATTTTGATACTTGATTCCCTCCTCGGTAGAAGCTATCTTTTCACCTAACAAACCTTCCGTCTCCGCAGCTACCTTAGTGCTTGAAGTCTCAGCACCTTTGTCACTTGCTCCATTTTCCTTGATATCTACACACATTTGACTAATTTTCACTACCAAGGTCACGTTGCTTACCAGAATATTATACACAAAAAGATATGTAGACAGAATAAACATGATGTTCACTGCATGCTTATAACAATGGGTGATTTCTTACATCATAATCCCTGTGCATAAATCATTGAAAAAAGATCCCATGTAGGTATAAGGCTGATTAAACATTTCACAGGTAGCAGATATAGGTCGTGAATGCCTCAATTGACAAGACTGGGGTGACAGGCCCCAAACATGCAATATATGAGCATGTCTGCCAATACTTGTAACCAGCCTAAGTGCACGTGGATAAATGAGGTCTTTGTTGCCATTGACGTGTACACCTTCCTTCTGTAAGATTCTTTTGCAGGAATAGTGACAAAGAAGATTGTGGAATAAATACTGTGAGCTAAGTACTGTGAGCTAAGTACCTTAGTACTGTGATTATAAAAAATTGATCACTGGATAAATGTGTAAATTTTCAAAATTATAGCTTCGATAAAGAACAACAATCAGCTTTCATGTCAAGCAAATATTGAGATGCATGAACTAAAGGTAAGAAATAAAGCCCATGGTGAAAGCCCTCACAGCAGAAGCCAATGTGTGATTCTGCTCAATACATAAAGCGAGAAACTCGATGGGCAATCAAAGTGTACTTCTACTGATCCCTGTAGCAGCAGAATGTATTCCTAATAGGTGTGTTGAAGGAACCATACCAGGTGAAGGTATCAGATGAGAACCTAGCAAGCGTGCTTGTGCTAAACTCTCAAATCTAGAAGAAACCCTAACAGTTATGGCATGATAAATTTAAAAGGCACTCTAGAAAATAAAAGCCATGCCTCAATCATACTTAACAGAGAATTCAAGACACTAGCAATGCACTCTCCGTACTCTTCTTGCAGGATCTTACTGAGTTTAGCTTGGCAAGCACTGGAATTCGGAAAGACCCATGCTGAGTCTCATGGAGCCCGTGGTTCGAAGTCCAAGGTGGCTCAACCACCGTTGACCCCAGACCAGAAAGCAACCCAAGGTATTCTAGGAGGGGGTAGAGAAATGAGGAGGCCACTACTGGGAGTTTTGTCATGCCTTCATTGCCTAATGTGTAAATTTTCTATACATGGGAGGCTATACAAGAGTATTTTGCTGATAAAATACCCTTGGGGGCCTTCTCAATTTTACACAGGACTGTAGCTTATGATTTAAAGCTTGCCTTGCAATTGAAGCTATCCATGAAGACGCATGCTACAGGAGAACATCCGATGAACTCTTGACAGGTATTGCGTATGCAGTGTATCTTGAATCTGATGACAAGAGTGTTTGAGCTGATTTCTTTGGCGTAGATAAAACCCTAACAGAAATTCTTCCAGTCAGATGAAGCCCTGACAGGTATGTTTCTGCACAAATGAAACTCTTAACAGATAGGTTTCTGCTCGGATAAAATGTTAACAGATAGGTTTCTGCTCAGATGAAGCCCAAAAAGAACCCTGATCGATTAACCTAGAATCATAATACAGTCATTCTGCAAAAGAAAACCCTAATCAGAGCAAAAAAGATTATTTGAACTGACCTGAAGGTGCAGAAGCCATGGCAAGACAGTGCTAGATGTGTTGTTGTCTGCGTGCTGCAAGAACAGAGATGGAGACAGCCCGTCGCCGCGCTCAAATACTTTTGCTAGCTCCAAGCGATCGAAGTAGCTCGCTTTGTTTGTGGCTGGGGTTCTCTTTGCAACAGCCTTCGTGTAAATAAACCCTGATCCCAAGGACGCCCTCCGAGGACCCGTTTCACATGCAGGCCGTCACACACTATGCAATGAGCGGTGAAAATTGTTTGATAGGGACCAATCGTAAAATAGCAGTCTCAACATGTGCACCGCTTCCTTGTTTTCAATCGCATATTCAGGTCGCATATTCAGGCTACCCCTATATTAATTAATTAGTGCCCAGGGCACTAATTAATTAATGAGAGCAAATCACATGTGTGAACGTCTCTCTCTCTCTCTCTCTCTCTCTCTCTCTCTCTCTCTCTCTCTCTCTCGCTCGCTCGCTCTCTCTCTACAGAACATTCAATTAAATTTTTTGTTTAAAAACGACGTCCATCTTCGCACACGTCTTTCTCTCTCTCTCTCTCTCAGGCTTCAAAGAGCCAAAAGGCCAGAAGGGATCGCCTCCTCCCAAGGTTTCAGACAGATCGTATGGAGGCACAAGGCCTCGAGCAGCTAGGAGGCCACTCCCATTTTACAGCCCCAACTCGAACCGCCGTCAAAAGAACTTTCCAATTTAAAAACCCAAAAATAGTGTCTACTTTGAAGTTAAGCACTACAAGGAGCATTCAACACAATGCAAGTCATGGCTAACTTAAGGGGATTAAACATGCCCTTTAACAAAATTGAATCTAACAACAACTAAAATCTACCAACCCTTGAGGTCCATGCCTTGGGTACAACTCCCAATCACATCTACCATGCATTGGTGGACCCATTATATATCAAGTGTGCCATCGCCATTCACGCCCTTATTGGTGTCTCATATTCCCCAGTGACTAATCCTTTACCAAAAACCACAACGAGTTTCAATCTCTTGCAAATTCTCAGACTTAACTCTCAACACCTAGATGCCAAAAATTTTAGCAATATTGAATAGCCTAGGAAGGGGGGTTACACAAGGAATGAACAAGATAATCTAAACTCAAGAGAAGTTGCACATGGCCCTGAGCGAGTCATCAAGAATCATGGCCATAACGATATTCAAGATCATGGGTAAATATGATGAATCTACCAATCTTATTCAATTCATGCAATTGTTTGAGCAGTGATGTGAAGTTTTTGGAAATCCGAATTACATACATTGAATCCACTTACTGGGAAAGGTAAGTCAATGGCTTATCACATTGATACTACATGCGATTAAGGTAAACTTTAAGACATACTTAATCTATGGATTCTCTAGGTAAGGGCCTAGGCAAAGTGCAGCAAATAGAACTCAACATGATAGAGTAAAAACCTAAGGAAAATGTAAAGGATTACATCTTGCACATGAAAATCCCTAAACTAATGATGTGACGACTAGGAGAAACTCAGTGATGCACAAATGAAACTCCATGATACACAAATGAAACCATGTTGCCTCATGGGATTGAAGGGAAATACTTTGCACAATTTGATAATCGTCTTAAATCTGGATTCTTTTGATCAATGTTGCAAGGAGATTACCAAAATGAAAATATTCCTTGTCTAAACCAATGGAGGTAATGTCTAAAGAGAAATTGATGTTTGAAATGTCCATCACATATATACCACCTTGCTTAAAAACTTTGAGAAGAAAATCTAAAAAGGGGTGACTTCAATCGAACACAATCCCTAAAACCTCTTTCATTTGTGGACCAAATGTGTTGTGTACATTGCTAGCACTACCACCCTAGCCCACATTGTCCATACCCTAAGCTAGTACATCTATATTGCAATTATTGCAAAACTTTGGGTCATGACCCGTTTCCATTCACATGCAATGACTATATACAAATCTCACCTCAATCCAAGGAACCCCATGCATGCATCAAGTTTCCTTGCCTTAAACAAAATTAATCCAAGGGGTAGAAACTGCTTAGGAAGAAGTTAGACAAACATTGTAGTGCTTCTATTGTCGTAGATTACACAAAGTGGTAGTTTGCTACTTATTGACACCTTACTTGGAGTTACTGACACCTTACAACCCCTATGTAATCGATATACCATCAATGATGATCACATGTTGATAGATGGCTCGAGGAGAGCTACTACATTATGGTAAGCCACCTCAGAGTACTCTCAACATTCAAATATTAAGCGTGCAAAATGGATAGTTTTCCATCGCCCCATTGAATGTGCTTATCGCCCGGCTTGCAAGACAAGGTGCAAGCCAAAAATCTTATACATTGGGGATTTTCAACAATGGCAAGAGTTATGATGAAGAACTTAACACAAGGGCCCAAATCCTTGACAATGCACATGAAACTCCAAACTCAATGCTTCCTCTCAAAGCACCTCTGAAGGTATGGCTAGACATTCCAATGGGTAAGAATGTTGATGGAAAAGTGCATTTATTTGCCTTGAGAATATAGTCACGCTATCATGTCCTAGGAAACGTGGATGAACTAGTCATCCGTAGAGACTATGCTATGCTAGATGCTAGTGGAGAATCGATTGAAATATTGGGCCATCTCAAACAAAACATACTCATAGTGGGACCATGGTGTACGTAAGCTCTATGTGATTGCTTCAAAAACACTTACGGGTGAAATCATACTTGGTGAAGTTTGGATGGGTGGTGATGCATGGTAGGCAATTTCAAGATGAGGATCCCTTGAAAATTAAAAACCTCTCTCTCTCTCTCTCTCTCTCTCTCTCTCTCTCTCTCTTATCTATCTCTGTGAATCTCTCTCTATAGCATAATAAAATTACTCCAATAAAGTGATATATCCCAATAAAATGATACAAGCTCAAATAAAATTACTCCATGGAAATTGTTCCAATAAAATGATACCCTATAACATTTTTGCGCATCCCATACTTCTCTAAAGTGCAATCAAGACATGAGTTGTTCATGGTAAGTTCGTTCTTTGTGTAGACATTTGGTTACCTCCCTTTTTGTCAAAATTGGTTGGTGAATAAACATATTTTTATTTTGGCTCAATCCCATGACTCTCATGTACACAAAGTACAAGTGCTTGCATATTAAGTAGGGTTTTTGTTGGTTGACCTTTCCCAAAAAATATGGACATGAGTATGATGGATGCATTTTGGTATGCACATCATAACTTCTCACATGAGAACCTTCTCCAAATGTCTCAATGGTGAAAGCCTCATGTTTGGTAGTTTGGAACGTGTCCAAATCTTCATCCATGAATTGTATTTTCCTACGACATCCAATAAACTTTCTATCTCTCACGTGCACATTGTACTCAGGTCTATGACTAGCATCACCATCCACATCAATTACATTGTCGTCTCTTGTGTCGGGCTGATTCCTGATCACCTGTCAAAGGAGTAGGGGCCTTGTACATGGGTGTACCCGTAGTGGTACTCTTTGCTGTCCTTACAACTTGTGCTGGACTTGGAGTATGCGCATTTTTCATCTTGATCTGTAATTACAGGATGACTTCAAGAAGATGATTCAAATGAAAACTAGATGATTGTCTAAGGAAGGGGAACACACAGAAGATGAGGAGGAAGTGTACCAGAATTACTTGAAGGAAACATAGTAGATTTTTATTTAAAAAAAGGGATACACATTTGTAGCCATCGCAAATCTTGATAATGAAAATGATTTCTTTGATCTTATATTTAAGTACGAGGATTGGCATGAGAAGTAGCAACAATTCAGAATAGAGAAGCTGCAACTCATTGCCCACTCCAGCTTACCTCGAAATGAGTAAGTCTAGTTTGCTATGTAAAAAGAGCAAGTTGATTCAAATAATGTCTAAGAGTGTAATGTATGGAAGGAGTGACTTCAATCGAACACAATCCCTAAAACCTCTTTCACTTGTGGACCAAATGTGTTGTGTACATTGCTAGCACTACCACCCTAGCCCACATTGGCCATACCCTAAGCTAGTACATCTATATTGCAATCATTGCAAAACTTTGGGTCATGACCCGGTTCCATTCACATGCAATGACTATATACAAATGTGACCTCAATCCAAGGAACCCCGTGCATGCATCAAGTTTCCTTGCCATAAACAAAATTAATCCAAGGGGTAGAAATTGCTTAGGAAGAAGTTAGACAAACATTGTAGTGCTTCTATTGTCATGGATTACACAAAGTGGTAGTTTGCTACTTATTGACACCTTTCTCGGAGTACTTACTGACACCTTACAACCCCTATGTAAATGATATACCATCAATGATGATCACATGTTGATCATTCAAATATTAAGCGTGCAAAATGGATAGTTTTCCATCGCCCCATTGAATGTGCTTATCGCCCGGCTTGCAAGAGAAGGTGCAAGCCAAAAATCTTATACATTGGGAATTTTCAACAATGGCAAGAGTTATGATGATGAAGAACTTAACACAAGGGCCCAAATCCTTGACAATGCACATGAAACTCCAAACTCAATGCTTCCTCTTGAAGCACCTTTGAAGGTTTGGCTAGACATTCCAATTGGTAAGAATGTTGATGGAAAAGTGCATTTATTTGACTTGAGAATATAGTCACGCTATCATGTCCTAGGAAACGTGGATGAACTAGTCATCCATAGAGACTATTGCTATGCTAGATATGCTAGATGCTAGTGGAGAATCGATTGAAATATTGGGCCATCTCAAACAAAACATACTCATAGTGGGACCACGGTGCTCGTAAGCTCTATGTGATTGCTTCAAAAACACTTACGGGTGAAATCATACTTGGTGAAGTTTGGATGGGTGGTGATGCATGGTAGGCAATTTCAAGATGAGGATCCCTTGAAAATTAAAAACCCTAGTGCCTAAACTTGTCCCTGATCTAAACTTCCTAGAATAAAGGTTGATATTGAAGTGTCCATGGCAATCAATACAAGCTCAACTTTACCTGCAAGTGGGCAAGACAAAGATGCAAGTGGGCACGAAAAAAAAGGTGGCAAGTCAAATGTGGAGAGAAGTGGTCCCCAAAAAAGGAAGAAGGTCACAAAAAAAAAAGAAAGGTTGTAAGCAAAGACGAGGAGCATGATGACAAGGTAGAGGAGGACGATTATAGGGAAGATGAGGAGGTGGAGGAGGACAAAATAAAAATATTCCTTGTCTAAACCAATGGAGGCAATGTCTAAAGAGAAATTGATGTTTGAAATGTCCATCACAGAATTCTATAGCACCTTGCTTAAAAACTTTGAGAAGAAAATCTAAAAAGGGGTGACTTCAATCGAACACAATCCCTAAAACCTCTTTCACTTGTGGACCAAATGTGTTGTGTACATTGCTAGCACTACCACCCTAGCCCACATTGTCCATACCATAAGCTAGTACATCTATATTGCAATCATTGCAAAACTTTGGGTCATGACCCGTTTCCATTCACATGCAATGACTATATACAAATGTCACCTCAATCCAAGGAACCCCATGCATGCATCAAGTTTCCTTGCCTTAAACAAAATTACTCCAAGGGGTAGAAACTGCTTAGGAAGAAGTTAGACAAACATTGTCGTGGTTCTATTGTGGTGGAATACCCAAAGTGGTAGTTTGCTACTTAGTGACACCTTACTTGGAGCACTTAGTGACACCTTACAACCCCTATGTATACGATATACCATCAATGATGATCACATATTGATAGATGGCTCGAGGAGAGCTACTACTTTATCATTAGCCACCTTAGAGTACTCTAAACATTCAAATATTAAGTGTGCAAAATGGATAGTTTTCCATAGCCCCATTCCAATGGGTAGGAATGTTGATGGAGAAGTGCATTTATTTGCCGTGAGAATATAGTCACGCTATCATGTCCTAGGAGAATCGATTGAAATATTGGGCCATCTCAAACAAAACATACTCATAGTGGGACCATGGTGTACGTAAGTTCTATGTGATTGCTTCAAAAACACTTACGGGTGAAATCATACTTGGTGAAGTTTGGATGGGTGGTGATGCATGGTAGGCAATTTCAAGATGAGGATCCCTTGAAATTAAAAACCCTAGTGCCTAAACTTGTCCCTGATCTAAACTTCCTAGAATAAAGGTTGATATTGAAGTGTCCATGGCAATCAATACAAGCTCAACTTTACCTGTGGTGTGAACACAATCTCATGACCTTAGAACTCTAGGATAAGCTCATCTTAAGTGGATTCCCTTCACAAAGGAAATGAGAATAAATCGAGTTGGGGGGGGGGGGGGGGTTTAGCGAGTATTTACGAGCGAGCAATTTTGCCAAATATGGTGAGTAGTTTTTTAATAATGGGTCTCTCTCTCTCTCTCTCTCTCTCTCTCTCTCTCTCGCCCTCTCTCTCTCTCTCTCTCTCTCTCTCTCTCTCTCTCTCTCTCTCTCTCTCTCCTTTTCTCTTTCTCTCTCTCTTTACATGTCTTTCTCTTTCTCTCTCTCTTTACATCTCTCTCTCTCTCTCTCTCTCTCTCTCTCTCTCATGATCTGCCCGAGTTCAAGTCCCATCGTTGGTCATATATGCCCTCGTGTTGCATTATACCAATGTTAATCTCCCTCCCTCCCTCTCTCTCTCTCTCTCTCTCTCTCTCTCTCTCTCTCTCTCTCTTATCTATCTATCTCTCTGAATCTCTCTCTATAGCATAATAAAATTACTCCAATAAAGTGATATATCCCAATAAAATGATACAAGCTCAAATAAAATTACTCCATGGAAATTGTTCCAATAAAATGATACCCTATAACATTTTTGCGCATCCCATACTTCTCTAAAGTGCAATCAAGAGCATGAGTTGTTCATGGTAAGTTCGTTCTTTGTGTAGACATTTGGTTACCCCTTTTTTGTCAAAATTGGTTGGTGAATAAACATATTTTTATTTTGGCTCAATCCCATGACTCTCATGTACACAAAGTACAAGTGCTTGCATACTAAAAATAGGGTTTTTGTTGGTTGACCCTTCCCAAAAAACATGGACCTGAGTATGATGGATGTATTTTTGTATGCACATCATAACTTCTCACATGAGAACCTTCTCCAAACGTCTCAATGGTGAAAGCCTCATGTTTGGAAGTTTGGAACGTGTCCACATCTTCATCCATGAATTGTATTTTCATGCGACATCCAATAAACTTTCTATCTCTCACGTGCACGTTGTACTTAGGTCTATGACTAGCATCATCATCCACATCAATTACATTGTTGTCTCTTGTGTCGGCTAATTCCTGATCACTTGTCAAAGGAGTTGGGGCCTTGTACATGGGTGTACCCGTAGTGGTACTCTTTACTGTCCTTACAACTTGTGCTGGACTTGGAGTATGTGCATTTTTCATCTTGATCTGTAATTACAGGATGACTTCAAGAAGATGATTCAAATGAAAACTATAGGATTGTCTAAGGAAGGGGAGCACACAGAAGATGAGGAGGAAGTGTACTAGAATTACTTGAAGGAAACAGAGTAGATTTTTATTAAAAAAAAGGGATACACATTTGTAGCCATCGCAAATCTTGCTAATGAAAATGATTTCTTTGATGTTATATTTAAGTACCAGGATTGGCATGAGAAGTAGCAACAATTCAGAATAGAGAAGCTGCAACTCATTGCCCGCTCCAGCTTACCTTGAAATGAGTTAGTCTAGTTTGCTATGTAAAAAGAGCAAGTTGGTTCAAATAATGTCTGAGAGTGTAATGTATGGCTACTCTATTTGTGTAGAAAGAGTAAGTTGGTCCAAATAATTGCTAAGGGAGAGAATGCCATGAAGATTGCTCGTATACAATGCGGAGAAATTGCATTACGTGTGTTCTTCAACAAGCACGTGCATTGGCATCACTTAATAACCATATCTCTTGATATAAAGTGCAAAATGGAAGAAAAGAATCCAATCTTGTAGGAGGTTCATGCGGAAGGAGAACCAAAGGGAATAATGTCCTTGAAAGATTATTTGAGCGATTGTAGGGCAAAACACTTCGACACTGCATTTGTGTCTTGGCAAAAAGCAATGTGGTCTTTGGTCACAGCATGGCTTAGCCACACCTTATGTGTACAATAAGACGCACCATATATAGGTATGCAAAAAAAATAAGATTTCATTCCACAATCTTGTGCACGTATGCTAAGAATACTTCTGAATTGTCTTATTTATTACCAGGTGGTGGGTTTTGATGAAGGACATAGTTTCTTTCCCCGAGCTTCGTCATCCCGTAGATGAGTGGGTGTTGAGTGAGGTTGAGAATAATGGCATATATCCATAAATCTGGATAGAAGAA
Organism: Cibotium barometz; assembly: GCF_041138505.1. Taxonomy (NCBI): domain Eukaryota; kingdom Viridiplantae; phylum Streptophyta; class Polypodiopsida; order Cyatheales; family Cibotiaceae; genus Cibotium; species Cibotium barometz. The sequence continues at coordinate 12,909,724 of NC_141056.1, read as the reverse complement.
CTCATGGGAAAAGAGGTATGGAGTTTGTGCCCATGGTGGTTAGATTATGCTAATGGGACATACCCCCCCTTGACGAGGCGGCCTTGTGGAAAGGTATAGTTCCATGCCTTGCTCCATGTTATCCTTTTATTTGACATAATTCTGTGAAGCAGATCTACATCAACCTAAATGGTTTGGAGCAAAGGGATCTAAGAAACCTACAGTCCATGGAAAGAAAGGTGTAACCATGGTAGGCAGCAGTGGGGAAGCATTGCCTACAAACATCGCAAAAGATGCAAGTGGGCAAGACAAAGGTGCAACTAATCTTGGCACGAAAAAAAAGGTGGCAAGTCAAATGTGGAGAGAATTGGTCCCCAAAAAAGGAAGAAGGTCACAAAAAAACAAAGGTTGTAAGCAAAGACGAAGAGCATGATGACAAGTTGGTAGAGGAGGATGATTATAGGAAAGATGAGGAGGTGGAGGAGGACAAAATGAAAATATTCCTTGTCTAAACCAATGGAGACAATGTCTAAAGAGAAATTGATGTTTGAAATGTCCATCACTGAATTCTATACCACCTTGCTTAAAAACTTTGAGAAGAAAATCTAAAAACGGGGTGACTTCAATCGAACACAATCCCTAAAACCTCTTTCACTTGTGGACCAAATGTGTTGTGTACATTGCTAGCACTACCACCCTAGCCCACATTGTCCATACCCTAAGCTAGTACATCTATATTGCAATCATTGCAAAACTTTGGGTCAAGACCCGATTCCATTCACATGCAATGACGATATGCAAATAAATGTCACCTCAATCCAAGGAACCCCATGCATGCATCAAGTGTCCTTGGCTTAAACAAAATTAATCCAAGGGGTAGAAACTGCTTAGGAAGAAGTTAGACAAACATTGTAGTGCTTCTATTGTCGTAGATTACACAAAGTGGTAGTTTGCTACTTATTGACACCTTACTTGGAGTACTTACTGACACCTTACAACCCCTATGTAAACGATATACCATCAATGATGATCACATGTTGATAGATGGCTCGAGGAGAGCTACTACCTTATGGTAAGCCATCTCAGAGTACTCTCAACATTCAAATATTAAGCGTGCAAAATGGATAGTTTTCCATAGCCCCATTGAATGTGCTTATCGCCCGGCTTGCACGACAAGGTGCAACATTGGGAATTTTCAACAATGGCGAGAGTTATGATGAAGAACTTAACACAAGGGCCCAAATCCTTGACAATGCACATGAAACTCCAAACTTAATGCTTCCTCTCAAAGCACCACTGAAGGTATGGCTAGACATTCCAATGGGTGATGGAAAAGTGCATTTTTTTTCCTTGAGAATATAATCACGCTATGATGTCCTAGGAAACGTGGATGAACTAGTCATCCATAGAGACTATGCTATGCTAGATGTGCTAGAGTGGAGAATCAATTGAAATATTTGACCATCTCAAACAAAACATACTCATAGTGGGACCGTGGTGTACATAAGTTCTATGTGATTGCTTGAAAAACACTTATGGGTGAAATCATACTTGGTGAAGTTTGGATGGGTTGGTGTACGTAAGTTCTATGTGATTGCTTCAAAAACACTTATGGGTGAAATCATACTTGGTGAAGTTTGGATGGGTAGTGATGCATGGTAGGCATTTTCAAGATGAGGATCCCTTGAAAATTAAAAACCCTAGTGCCTAAACTTGTCCCTAATCTAAACTTTCTAGAATAAAGGTTGATATTAAAGTGTCCATGGCAATTAATACAAGCTCAACTTTACTTGTGGTGTGAACACAAACTCATGACCTTAGAACTCTAGGATAAGCTCATCTTAAGCGGATTCCCTTCACAAAGGACATGAGAATAAATTGAGTTGGGGTTGCCAAACAGTAGTAGTTTTTTAATAATGGGTCTCTCTCTCTCTCTCTCTCTCTCTCTCTCTCTCTCTCTCTCTTTATCTCGCCCTCTCTCTTTTTCTGTCTGTCTCTCTGTCTCTCTTTGTCTTTGTCTCTCTCTCCCTCTCTCTCTCTCTCTCTTTTTCTGTGTCTCTCTCTCTCTTTTTTCTCTCTCTCTCTTTACATCTCTCTCTCTCTCTCTCTCTCTCTCTCTCATGATCCACCCGAGTTCAAGTCCCATTGTTGGTAGTATATGCCCTTGTGTTGCATTCTACCAATGTTAATACCTCTCTCTCTCTCTCTCTCTCTCTCTCTCTCTTATCTATCTCTCTGAATCTCTCTCTATAGCATAATAAAATTACTCCAATAGGTGATATATCCCAATAAAATAATACAAGCTCAAATAAAATTACTCCATGGAAATTGTTCCAATAAAATGATACCCTATAACATTTTTGCACATCCCATACTTCTCTAAAGTGCAATCAAGAGAATGAGTTGTTCATGGAAAGTTCGTTCTTTGTGTAGACATTTGGTTACCTCCCTTTTTGTCAAAATTGGTTGGTGAATAAACATATTTTTATTTTGGCTCAATCCCATGACTCTCATGTACACAAAGTACAAGTGCTTGCATACTAAGTAGGGTTTTTGTTGGTTGACCCTTCCCAAAAAATATGGACATGAGTATGATGGATGCATTTTGGTATGCACATCATAACTTCTCACATGAGAACCTTCTCCAAACGTCTCAATGGTGAAAGCCTCATGTTTGGAAGTTTGGAACGTGTTTACATCTTCATCCATGAATTGTATTTTCCTATGACATCTAATAAACTTTCTATCTCTCACGTGCACGTTGTACTCAGGTCTATGACTAGCATCATCATCCAATAAACTTTCTATCTCTCACGTGCACATTGTACTGAGGTCTATGACTAGCATCATCATCCACATCAATTACATTGTCGTCTCTTGTGTCGGGCTGATTCTTGATCACCTGTCAAAGGAGTTGGGGCCTTGTACATGGGTGTACCCGTAGTGGTACTCTTTACTATCCTTTCAACTTGTGCTGGACTTGGAGTATGCACATTTTTCATCTTGATTTGTAATTAGAGGATGACTTCAAGAAGATGATTCAAATGAAAACTAGAGGATTGTCTAAGGAAGGGGAACACACAGAAGATGAGGAGGAAGTGTACCAGAATTACTTGAAGGAAACAGAGTAGATTTTTATAAAAAAAGGGATACACATTTGTAGCCATCGCAAATCTTGCTAATGGAAATGATTTCTTTGATATTATATTTAAGTACCACGATTGGCATGAGAAGTAGCAACAATTCAGAATAGAGAAGGTGCAACTCATTGCCCACTTCAGCTTACCTCGAAATGAGTAAGTCTAGTTTGCTATGTAAAAAGAGCAAGTTGGTTCAAATAATGTCTGAGAGTGTAATGTATGGCTACTCTATTTGTGTAGAAAGAGTAAGTTGGTCCAAATAATTGCTAAGGGAGAGAATGCCATGAAGATTGCTTATATACAATGCGGAGAAATTGCATTCCATGTGTTCTTCAACAAGCACGTGCATTGGCATCACTTAATAACATCTCTTGATATAAAGTGCAAAATGGAAGAAAAGAATCCAATCTTGTAGGAGGTTCATGCAGAAGGAGAACCAAAGGGAATAATGTCCTTAAAAGATTATTTGAGCGATTGTAGGGCAAAACACTTCGACACTGCATTTGTGTCTTGGCAAAAAGCAATGCGGCCTTCCGTCACACAGAGACACACCTCATGCGTACAGTAAGATGCACCATATATAGGTATGCAAAGAACATAACATTTCATTCCACAAGGTTGTGCACGTATGCTAAAAAGACTAATTTTGAATTGTCTTATTTATTACTAGTGGTGGGTTTTGATGAAGGACGTAGTATCTTTCCCCGAGCTTCGTCGTCCCATAGATGAGTGGGTGTCGAGTGAGGTGGAGAATAATGGCAAACATCCATAAATCTGGATAGAAGAACTCACGGGAAAAGAGGTCTGGAGTTTGTGCCGATGGTGGTTAGATTATGCTAATGAGACATACCCCCCCTGACGAGGCGGCATTGTGGAAAGGTATAGTCCCATGCCTTGCTCCATGTTATCCTTTTATTTGACATAATTTTGTGAAGTAGATCTACATCAACCTAAATGGTTTGGAGCTGAGGGATCCAAGCAACCTACAAGCCATGGAAAGGAAGGTGTAACCATGGCAGGCAGTGGGGAAGCATTGCCTACAAACATCGCAAAAGATGCAAGTGGGCAAGACAAAGGTGCAACTAATCTTGGCACGAAAAAAAAGGTGGCAAGTCAAATGTGGAGAGAATTGGTCCCCAAAAAAAAGGTCACAAAAAAAAAGAAAGGTTGTAAGCAAAGACGAGGAGCATGATGACAAGGTAGAGGAGGACGATTATAGGGAAGATGAGGAGGTGGAGAGGGACAAAATGAAAATATTGCTTGTGTCTAAACCAATGGAGGCAATGTCTAAAGAGAAATTGATGTTTGAAATGTCCATCACTGAATTCTATACCACCTTGCTTAAAAACTTTGAGAAGAAAATCTAAAAAGGGGTGACTTCAATCGAACACAATCCCTAAAACCTATTTCACTTGTGGACCAAATGTGTTGTGTACATTGCTAGCACTACCACCCTAGCCCACATTGGCAATACCCTTAGCTAGTACATTTATATTGCAATCATTGCAAAACTTTGGGTCATGATCCATTTCCATTCACATGCAATGACTATATGCAAATAAATGTCACCTCAATCCAAGGAACCCCATGCATGCATCAAGTTTCCTTGCCTTAAACAAAATTAATCCAAGGGGTAGAAATTGCTTAGGAAGAAGTTAGACAAACATTGTAGTGCTTTTATTGTCGTGGATTACACAAAGTGGTAGTTTGCTACTTATTGACACCTTTCTCGGAGTACTTACTGACACCTTACAACCCCTATGTAAACGATATACCATCAATGATGATCACATGTTGATAGATGGCTCGAGGAGAGCTACTACTTTATCGTAAGCCACCTCAGAGTACTCTCAACATTCAAATATTAAGCGTGCAAAATGGATAGTTTTCCATAGCCCCATTGAATGTGCTTATCGCGCGGCTTGTAAGACAAGGTGCAAGCCAAAAATCTTATACATTGGGAATTTTCAACAATGGCGAGAGTTATGATGAAGAACTTAACACAAGGAGGATCCCTTGAAAATTAAAAACCCTAGTGCCTAAACTTGTCCGTGATCTAAACTTCCTAGAATAAAGGTTGATATTGAAGTGTCCATGGCAATCATTACAAGCTCAACTTTACCTGTGGTGTGAACACAATCTCATGACCTTAGAACTCTAGGATAAGCTCATCTTAAGTGGATTCCCTTCACAAAGGAAATGAGAATAAATCGAGTTTGGGGGGGGATTTTTTTTTAGCGAGTAATTACGAGCGAGCAATTTTGCCAAATATGGTGAGTAGTTTTTTAATAATGGGGCTCTCTCTCTCTCTCTCTCTCTCTCTCTCTCTCTCTCTCTCTCTCTTTATCTCGCCCTCTCTCTTTTTTTTGTCTGTCTGTCTGTCTGTCTCTCTCTCTCTCTCTCTCTCTCTCGCTCTCTTTCTGTGTGTCTCTCTCTCTCTCTTTTTCTCTTTTTTTCTTTACATCTCTCTCTCTCTCTCTCTCTCTCTCTCTCTCTCTCATGATCCACCCAAGTTCAAGTCCCATCATTGGTAGTATATGCCCTTGTGTTGCATTCTACCAATGTTAATACCTCTCTCTCTCTCTCTCTCTCTCTCTCTCTCTCTCTCTCTCTCTCTCTCTCTCTCTCTTATCTATCTCTGTGAATCTCTCTCTATAGCATAATAAAATTACTCCAATAAAGTGATATATCCCAATAAAATGATACAAGCTCAAATAAAATTACTCCATGGAAATTGTTCCAATAAAATGATACCCTATAACATTTTTGCACATCCCATACTTCTCTAAAGTGCAATCAAGAGCATGAGTTGTTCATGGTAAGTTCGTTCTTTGTGTAGACATTTGGTTACCTCCCTTTTTGTCAAAATTGGTTGGTGAATAAACATATTTTTATTTTGGCTCAATCCCATGACTCTCATGTACACAAATTACAAGTGCTTGCATACCAAGTAGGGTTCTTGTTGGTTGACCCTTCCCAAAAAATATGGACATGAGTATGATGCATGCATTTTGGTATGCACATCATAACTTCTCACATGAGAACCTTCTCCAAACATCTCAATGGTGAAAGCCTCATGTTTGGAAGTTTGGAACCTGTCCACATCTTCATCCATGAATTGTATTTTCCCACGACATCCAATAAACTTTCTATCTCTCATGTGCACGTTGTACTCAGGTATATGACTAGCATCATCATCCACATCAATTACATTATCGTCTCTTGTGTCGGGCTGATTCCTGATCATCTGTCAAAGGAGTTGGGGCCTTGTACATGGGTGTACCCATAGTGGTACTCTTTACTATCCTTACAACTTGTGCTGGACTTGGAGTGCGCATTTTTCATCTTGATCTGTAATTATAGGATGACTTCAAGAAGATGATTCAAATGAAAACTAGAGGATTGTCTAAGGAAGGGGAACACACAGAAGATGAGGAGGAAGTGTACCAGAATTACTTGAAGGAAACAGAGTAGATTTTTATAAAAAAAAAGGGATACACATTTGTAGCCATCGTAAATCTTGCTAATGGAAATGATGTCTTTGATATTATATTTAAGTACCAAGATTGGCATGAGAAGTAGCAACAATTTAGAATAGAGAAGGTGCAACTCAAGTTGGTTCAAATAATGTCTGAGAGTGTAATGTATGGCTACTCTATTTGTGTAGAAAGAGTAAGTTGGTCTAAATAATTGCTAAGGGAGAGAATGCCTTGAAGATTGCTCATATACAATGCAGATAAATTGCATTGAAGGAGAAAAGGGAATAATGTCCTTGAAAGATTATTTGAGCGATTGTAGGGCAAAACACTTTGACACCGCATTTGTGTCTTGGCAAAAAGCAATGCGATCTTCAGTCCACAGCCACACCTCATGCGTACAGTAAGACACATCATATATAGGTATGCAAAGAACATAACATTTCATTCCACAAGCTTGTGCACGTATGCTAAGAAGACTACTTTTGAATTGTCTTATTTATTACTAGTGGTGGGTTTTGATGAAGGACGTAGTATCTTTCCCCGAGCTTCGTCGTCCCATAGATGAGTGGGTGTCGAGTGAGGTGGAGAATAATGGCAGGACGTAGTATCTTTCCCCGAGCTTCGTCGTCCCATAGATGAGTGGGTGTCGAGTGAGGTGGAGAATAATGGCAAACATCCATAAATCTGGATAGAAGAACTCACGGGAAAAGAGGTCTGGAGTTTGTGCCGATGGTGGTTAGATTATGCTAATGGGACATACCCCCCCTGGCGAGGCGGCATTGTGGAAAGGTATAGTCCCATGCCTTGCTCCATGTTATCCTTTTATTTGACATAATTTTGTGAAGTAGATCTACATCAACCTAAACGGTTTGGAGCTGAGGGATCCAAGCAACCTACAGGCCATGGAAAGGAAGGTGTAACCATGGCAGGCAGTGGGGAAGCATTGCCTACAAACATCGCAAAAGATGCAAGTGAGCAAGACAAAGGTGCAGCTAATCTTGGCACGAAAAAAAAGGTGGCAAGTCAAATGTGGAGAGAATTGGTCCCCAAAAAAAGGAAGAAGGTCACAAAAAAAAAGAAAGGTTGTAAGCAAAGACGAGGAGCATGATGACAAGGTAGAGGAGGACGATTATAGGGAAGATGAGGAGGTAGAGAGGGACAAAATGAAAATATTCCTGAGAGAAGAAGATGAGTAAGTGAGAGATTTTATTAGTCATATTAAGCATTTGAACTCTCTTGTGCTCTACATAAGCGCCTTTTCAACAATTTACTGCTTGATCAATTTATCCACAGGCTTAAACATGAACATATCCAATGGTTTATAAATATCACCACCTGGGAAGATGTCACGGCTAATGCCATCCAGCTTGAGGATAACTTGATGATAAAGGGAGTAAGAGCATCAAATTCTAAGTCTATTACGTCTCATAGCACCACCACTGAAAAACTTGTAGCTAAAGGTAATACTTTAGGGGAAATGACTTCTCACTAAGAGGAAATGAAGGCTACCAAAGCTTCGGACAATACACACATGTACCCAATGAGAGAGCTACATTAGTGTTCCATTTATCGTCAGGGATATACCAGTAGTAGCGAATGTCCAATTTTAAGAGCTCAGTACAATGGTAACTGTAGCTTTTATGGGCGCTATGGTCACGAAGCTTGAGATTACCAAACACGCCTATAGGCTATTGCTAGTACAATGAGACCATAGCTAGCATTTTCAGCACCGGAACAAACGCTAGCCCTCGGTCTTGTAACAAATCAAGCAATGGTTGAATATCCCAGGCAACAACTTCTATCAAAGGGCATGCATCATGCACACTCCATGCAGCCAATGTGTCATTACCTCCACCAGTCTTGGGACCGCAACCACCTCCACCAAGGGTGACACCTCTTAATCAAGCAAGCTTTGAGGAGCCTATTGATTACCAAGAATATGAGGTGGATGTCAAACCCACCCTCCATCTCTTTTTGGACCCCACAAAGCTTCATCCACAACTATTATGTAGTGGATGGGAGAGGGGGAGTCAAGCTAGCTTACCAACTTGTTGTGATGAGAAGGGGCTTGGACATTAACGCCACAACTAGAAGAATGCCTCTTCAATGTTTGGATGCCTCAAAAAGATAAATATTTGGATGCCTTAAGAGCTAGTCTTCATTAGGACCTAGATGAGGATTCAAACTCCTTGGACACAACAGCTGATTCTAAATAAGGTAGGGAAATAACCTCTAAAACCAAGAACACTAGAAAGGAGACCCCATGGGAACTTGTAATTCTTGGAACTAGATCACACATGATAAAATTTGGCTCTTATCTTGACTCTCAGAAGGAGATTGGGAAACTCTAAGAATTTAGTGATTTAGTTAAGAAAACACAAGAAGAGCTTGAACCAAAACTCCAGGAAGTGAGAGTCTTAGATGCTATACACCCTAGTAACTTAATGTCTACTATTGAGATTCATAAACCTCTAGATGTGCTGAGTGTCATCATGGAAGAGACTGAGGACTCTCATAGTTTAATCCCTACTTGGTTCAAGGGACAACTGCCATACGGAAACCCTGAGCCCATCTCGGAGATGGATTTTCCAGTCTCCCCGACACCTATTTATGGAAAGGAGGTCATGAATGCACCACTAAATATCCCCAAATTGTTAGAATTTATGGCCTCACAAACTAATGCAACTATAATCGCCCGATTGAGAGGAGATCTTGAATTGTTTGAAGCGATGAGCACTCTCCTTAATGGAGAACTCAATGTTGGATTATCACCATTATGACATGCATAAGGCACATCCCCAATATACAATGGAGACACCTCGAGTTACACTCGAATCAATAGTCCTTAGTGGAAGAAGAAAATACCAAATCTATGGTTAAAATTCCACTTAACAAACTGGGATAATACTTTGAAGGTGACGAGTCTAATGCACTACTACCAGTCTCACCGCCAAGGGCATCATAATAAATAGGAGTCCTAGATGGTGGTGCAAGAGTGAGCATAATCACCAAGAAATATGGCCAAGCCACGTCTAGAAGTCTTAGACATCATTTTTGAGATAGTTGTGAGTGACGAAACTGTCGCCAAATCTATTGAGATGCTACGAGATTTAAAGATCAAGGTTCTCAAATATCAGGTTAAACATACCTTCATTATTATGGACTTTTCCAAACAACGCAAATCATATGAAATGATCTTAGGACACTTGTTCATGAGAGAGGGAAAGATGGTACATGACTGGTTGAAGAACCATGTCTACCTCCAATTCAATGATTCCATCATCAGGGTTGATCTTGTGACTAGCCGCATACATCCTATGGTAGTGGAGGACTTTTTGAAAACTGTTTAGACACCACCACTTATTCTTCCTCCCCATTGCAATACTATTACACTTGTAGAGAAGAGAGTCATATAGGGAAGGATCTAGCCCATAAGGATGCTGACAAATAAGCTATTGAGCCTAAAGATGATCTAAACTCGATACATATGATGGCCACAATCAATAGCTAGGGAACCATGGATCTACATGGGTTACACCTGATGGTGGTTGAGGAGCTTTCTAAGGTTTTGCCACTATGAATGATTTGTGGTCTATCTTCTGATGTTATGGGGATTGGTTATAGTAGTGAACTTGAGTCCTTATGGGATGACTCAAGCACAAGCACCAATAGTGGTGATGAGGAGTTTGAAACAGAGATTGAAAGCGACATCAACTCCTCAGTTACCACAAGCAAAATAGAGCTAATAACATTAAAAGAAACTGTAGGGAATAGCTATGAATCTAAGATGGATTTCCAATTTGAAGAAAGGGATGAAGTTCTTCAAAGCACCAAGGAGCATCTTTGAAGATGGCAGAGACGTAAACGCTATATGTAACCAATCATCATAGATGGCAGAGACGCAAACGCTATGTAGCCAATCATCATTAGAAGGCTACAAGAAGAGAGGACAACGACCATTCAATGGGCTATAATACATTGGTGCATTCTATGCACATCACAAGTTTATTGATAACTGGGGAGAGGAATTACAAAAAGTTATGTATTGCAAACCTCCTTCCATTGAGTTGATAGCCAAAATCAATGTTGAAGATGAACCAAAAGTTATGTATTGCAAACCTCCTTCCATTGAGTTGATAGCCAAAATCAATGTTGAAAATGAACCAAAAGTTCCATGAGGCGGAAGAAGAACAAAGAGTTGGCCTAGAAAGAGAGGGAAGCAGAAGTTGCAGCTAAGGAAATTGAAGAAAATCAAGAGCCAACTCCTAGCTTGTGCCTCTTGCACCTAAGCATTACAAATCATAAACCACAGGGGACCGCAAGTTAGTGTTTGATAATGCCAAATGCAAACCCACAAGTGAGGTAGAAGGACTTTATGATGGTCCTACTTAAGTAAAAGAAGTAGACTTGGCTGAACCTGGGGAAGACCCTAAGCTAGTCTGTACAACAAAAGACCTCACTCCGAATTAGGAAGTTGAACTTATTGATTGCCTTTAGGAATATAAGGATTGCTTCGCATGGACTTACCATGATATGACGGGAGTACCTGTTGAGGTTGTGCAGCACACCATGGTACCATAAACACTAAACCTGCCCACCATCAGTGACCTTATCCAATGAATCCAAAGTATGTAACATTTTTAAAGAAGTGATAGATAAGATCATCAAATGTAGATTCATCTATGAAATTGAACATTCAAACTGGGTGCCACCGGTTGTACCTAAAAAGAATGGAAAATTACGAGTATGTGTCGATCTCAAAAAGATCAACGCAGTAATAAGACGAGATCATTGTCCCTTACTGTATTCAGAACATGTACTCGAATAAGTAGTTGGCAAGGAATCATAAAGCTTCTTGGATGGTATTAAGGATATAACCAAATTTCCATTGCTATGAAGGATCAAGCGAAAATTACTTTTGTTAAAAAACATGGAGTTTATGCGTATAGAGTTATGCCATTTGGCTTAACAAATGGACCGGCCACATTCCAATGGCTTATGAATACTGCCTTTTAAAGATTCTCTAAGGATGTTTCTTGAAACTTTCTTAGATGATTTATGCATTCATTCATCATAGAAGGAGCATTTATCTTGTTTATGAAAGGTATTTATACGATGTAGACTTTATCACATATGTCTATACCCATTTAAATGCGAATTTTGGGTTAAACACAAAGTCATCTTAGGACATATAGTGTCCAAAAAGGGGATTTCCATATATGAGAGTAAAATTAAAATTATCTTGGAATTACCACTGTGACATGAAAAATTGATATCTTTCATTTTCAATTTTGTGTATATTTTGATGGTTTCTCAATGGTAATAAGGTGGAAGCTTGTCCAAGAAGATTGCGACGCCCACAATGGAATAACGATGTGGTGATGTGGCAGCTTGGTGGCTACCCTGATAACAGCATTCTATCTTCAAATATAATGGTTTTACTTGATTTAGGGTGCACACATTGTAAATGCCACAAGTGTGCTTGATAAATACTTTGGTATGGTAGATAGCCTAGTGATGTGGAAAATAAAAGTGGGCCTTCATGCTCACATGGATTTTAATTGTATTATTAATATAGTATTCACCATAAGGCTACAAGTTGGGGAGTGTGGAAGGCATGTGGAGGAGTGTGTGTAGGTACATAATTGGGAAAGATTATTCTAGAATGCCTACATGGAAGAGGAGAATTCCACCATGTGTAAGTGGGATCTCCACCTACATGCCACTTAGACTTGGCTATTATCTCATCACACTTTCAAAGTAAAAAAGTCTTCAATTTAATAATCAATAGAAGACTTAGCCTAAGAGGACAATTGATGGTGACATCTACCCTTATGTCACTGAAGGGTTGAAGATTTTTATGTTGTAATTTGTAACAATGGAAGAGAGGGTGATTCTCCATCTATAAAAGGAGCCCTCCTCTCCCTTTCAAATCAATGAATGAAGCCTCCTCAATTGAGCATTTTGTGTCATTGCCATTCTCTTATCTTCAAACCCTTATTCAAACACTCTCTTTACATGTGAATGTCTCATTTAGCATTAGCTCCTCATGCTGCTTAACCCAATTTTGGACCTCTTTGATGATTCATGATAAGTGGAATAAGGAGTTATTATCTTGGTGGGCCTGTGACTTCTCAAGGTAGCTCTTGCCTTATTGCCGCCCTCCTTTGGAGGTACCAATGGTTTTAGTGATAATGAGCATGTGGAAAGACTTTGGGGACCATAGGTAAATCTTTACGATTGTTCGCTGAGCAATGTTAACCCTTATCCTCTAGCTTGAATCATGAAGGAGATGAAAGGCAAGAGGCTATGTGAAAATTGAGGTTTCATGCAAAGAGAGGAAAGTGTAGTTTTTGTGGTCTAATACCCAAATTTCAACCGGTAATTACTCATCACTCGGGTATTGGTTTCTAAAATTAATCATATGGCTAGGAAATCTTTATATGCTCTTTACACTCATGTAACTAATTTCTTAATCCTTTACTTCGTTGATGATCAGAATTTCTCCCAAATTTGCTAACTCTTAGGCAAATTTTGGCAGCTTTATAGTCATGTAGTAAAATGCTCATAACTTTTCGCTTGGTTGCCTGTTTTTGAAAGTTTTTATATAGGTGCGAAGCTCTCTTCAAGCTCTATGTACTTATATAATCCTCTTTTGAATAATCTATATAGATTTAAAACTGCAATTCTCTGTGTATCTCTGTTTTTATAGACTTTTGGCCATTATTTCTTCTTAATAATTAATTCCTCTTAATCTCTTATCAAAAGGCCAATCCCATGTGTCTTATCCTCTTGTAAGTGATTGCTATATTCTTTTACTTTAATATGTTCCGTCCAAATCACCCAATTCGAATAGATGGATCGTTCACATAATTCTGAGTTGGAAGATTTTCTTCCAACAAAGAATTGCCCTCTTGTTTGGAGCTGCTTTCCTTCCATGAATTATGATCTCACCTCTGATGTGTTTATCTTTATCTTAACCTAGGGAGAGAAAGGGAGGTGAGGAGTCTGAGGTTTCATACACGTGTGTTTTGATTCTAAGAAGTGACCGAAGTCAAAACCCCAACTTTGTGTCACATCTTTTGGTGGAGATGACGGGTAGGTTTTACTCAGAATTGTTCTATTTTAACCTCAAGGTCCTGCATGAGTAAAGGAAAGTTATTTCGAAATAAGTAAATTTTCCCTATTGCTACTCATCTTTTGGTGCAAGATGTTCAACATTCGGATGTTCCAAGGATCGGAAGGAGAAGACCTGGGGAGTTATCTCCGAGAGTTTAACCGAGCATGCCGCTTGACGGGTTGGTCTATGAAGGAGAGGGCAGAAATACTTCCAGATTTCTTGGAGAGTGTGGCCTTAACTTGGTATGAGGCTTTGCCAGAGGAGTCCAAGAATGATTGGGAAAGGTTGACCAAAGCAATAAAGGAGGGATTTGGGACAGTGGAGTCACTAAATGCTTTACTATTGCAATTGGATCAAATTTTCCAAAAGAAAGGAGAGTCAGTTTCTACCTTTTCAGTGAGGTATGAAGCCTTGTTCATCAAATATGAACAAGCTGCTTTACATGTTGTTGCTTCTTCTTCTTCACCTTCTATGGGAGATTCAAAGAGTTCTTCAGCAATGGAGTACCTTAAGATGAGCAAGTTTATCAGGGCTTTGGATCCCCGCCTGCATGGAAAAGTTCTTAGCAAAGATCCCACTAATTTTAAAGAGGCTCTTCGTATTGCTTTGAAGAAGGAGGCCACTCTTCATATTGAGTCCACATTCCAATCTTCTCCGAGTGTGCCGACCCCACCCCCATGAGTAGAGATAGCCTCAACATCTCAGGTACAAGCTCCATCCTTGGATCATAACATTGCACAACTTATGGTAGAATTTGCTGATTTGAAGTTACACTTAGTCAACACAAGGCCATCTAGGGTTCCACGAGTTGAGGATAAACCTAGGGATAGAAGTAGAATCACATGCTATGAATGTCAAGAGAAGGAACACTATCGTACTGAGTGTCCAAATTGAGGAAAAGAGAGGATAAAAGTTTAGCTTTTTTAGAGGAAACATGCTCAGAAGAAGAAGAGGAAACATTGATGCCATCAATGGCAAAAAGGGGTCGTAAAATTAGAAGCCAGGAAGAAGAAGAACAAGAAGATAAATCTGAAGAAGAGGAGAAAAATAAGAAGAAGAAGAAGTCGTCTAGGAGAAAAATTGGACAATCTGACTTTCCTCTTGGACAAGAATCTCTTAGTTATGACCTCTTAACAGATCTTAGGGAGAAAACCGCACAAATCACATTTGGGCAGCTGTTGGCACTCTCTCCAAAGCTTAGAAAGGAATGGGGTAAGCTGGCTAGCACAAGGGAATCTAAGAAAAAGAAGAAGAGGGATAATGGGACTCCTATGGCTCAAAAGGTGGATATTGATGTAGGAGATGATGTGCCTGTGTGATTGATGTCATCATTGAGGGGCAAACAATTTCTAATGCATACATTGATGGAGGTGCGTCAATCAATGTCATGAGTGAAAAAACAATGAAAGATGCTGACTTAAAGTTGTCTTCTACTAACTCTCCCTATCGCATCAAACTTGCTGATAATACTAGGGTGAAAACCTTAGAAATTGTCAGGAATTTGGGAGTGGATGTATGTGGTATTTCTGTGCCTACAACTTTCCAGGTCATTCCTTACAAAGCATGATGCTAGGGCTTACCCATTGATATTGGGTAGGCCATGGCTTTACCAAGTGAAGGCAATTCAAAAGTGGGAGACAAGTGATCTTATTCTACAAGGTGAGAGTAAGAAAGTCCACTACAACATCAAGAGTCGTCGCAAGAAAGTGGTAAGAGGTGAACCTTCAACTTTCGAAAGTTCAGAGTCAGAGTCATCCGATGAAGAGGAGACAAGTGGTAGCTCCGAGGATTCCATCTCAAAAGGGGAGGTGGAGGGAGTTGCATTTGGTCTTTCCCTCAGAGGGGATGCTAAAGACAATGGAGCCTTGGAAGGGGAAGCTTCTTCAACCATGTTCAAGAAAGGAGATGTGGGCCTCACTAGTCTTCACCAACAGAATGAACTTCTTCTTGATGAGTCCATAGCAGGTACTGAAAGGGAGAATTACTTAAAAATGTTGGATGGATTTTCTAACCTTTTTGTAAACAGCTATTCACAAGTATGCCAAGTTACCCTAGTAGAGCACAAGATTGATCTCAAGCCCCAAAGTAAGCCAGTGGTATAGCGGCTAAGGCATTTGGGAGTAGTGCAAGCAGAGGTGCTTAAGAATGAGGTAACTAATTTGCTTGAAGCTGGATTTATTTTTCTAGTAGAGAACTCAGAGTGGATTTTCCCAGTTGTTGTCACTCCCAAAAAGGGTGGAAAAAGCGTGTGTGTGGACTTTCGCTCTCTGAATGCATGCACAAAGAGGGATTATTATCCTCTCCCTTTCATGATGAGATTTTGGATCAAGTTACAGGTCATGAGTTGTATTCAGTGTGTGATGGATACTCTGGATACTTTTTCAGATTCGAATTTGTGAAGAAGATCAAAGGGAAACCTCATTTATCACCCCTTGGGGAGTGTATGCCTATAGGGTGATGCCATTTGGCTTGACCAATGCACCAGCAACTTTTCAATGCTTCATGGGTCAGGTATTTGCACCTTACTTGGGAAAGTTTATAAGGGTATTTTTGGATGATTTTTGCATTTATTCAAGCCGCATGGACCACTTGGAAAAGTTGAGGTTGGACTTGCAAAGTATTGATGATGCAAAAGGGTGTCTTAATCCTGGAAAATGCCGCTTGGCAGCACGAAGGAAGGTGGTTCTCTTGGGACATGTTATCTCAGAAGAAGGCATAGAGATGGATCCTGAGAAGGTGTAGGCAATTGTGGCCCTCCCACCACCTACCAATGTAAGGGAGGTAAGGAGGATTTTGGGTAAAACAAAGTATTACCAACGCTTTGTTGACATGTTCTCTGAGAAGATGTATCCTATAAATCTGTTAACAAAGAAGAATGTTTCTTTCCAATGGGGGCCCGATCAAATTCAATCTTTTTGTTTGCTCAAGGAATGCATGAGTCAAAGTCCAATTGTGCAGCCTCCTAGGTGAAGGGAGGACTTTTATGTGAACCCAAGTGACTCATCACATTCAGTGGGGTGCTATACTCTTGCAAAAGGGAGAGCAAGGGTGTATGCAACCAGTGTATTATGCAAGCCGACAACTCACTGATGCAGAGGAGAGGTATCGTGAAATGGAGAAAGGTGGTTTGTCTCTTGTTTTTGCAGTAAAGAAGTTCAAGTCATACTTGTTATCTCGCCCTTTTTTCTTCCTCTTATCTCAACCTTCTTTACAATTCTTGGTCATCCGTAAACCCAATCCTGCAGGAGGGAAATTTGCAAAGTGGATTTGCGAGCTTCAAGAATTCTCTCTCACTTTTATTACAGAAAACACCACTAGGGCCTCTCTTGCAGATTTGCTTACAAGGAAGGAAGAGGAAGAAGGAACAGGAACAAATGAAGAAGTATATGAAGATTTGGAGACACCACCAAGCTTTCACTATGCATTTTGATGGAGCCTTTAGCCCTTCCAGGCAATGTGGGGTTGGGGGGGATAGTTTTATTTGATCTAGAAGGAAAAGAGGTAGGGACCAAGGGTAGGGAGTTTCCAAAGGCTATATCAAATAATGTGGCTGAGTACAAAGGATTAATTTGGGGATTAGAAGATTGCATAAAAGATGGAATTAAAGAGGTAGAGGTTAAAGGGGATTCACAATTGGTTATCTGACAAATGAAAGGAGAATATAAGGCAAAGATTCCTAATCTCCAAGAATTATAAAAGGGCAATGGAGTTAAAAGAAGCTTTTGAGTTTTGTAAATTTGTGCATGTTAACAGGAAGGATAATCAAAAGGCTGACGAATTGGCTACTAAAGCTTTGGCTTCTTTCAAAGTAGCTATTCTTGCATTAATGGATATAGGTTGGCCTGAGCTCCAAGATGTTCAACACTATTTAGATACAGGATACTTCCCTCCTGGATTGAATCCTCAACAGAAGCAAAGGCTCACAAGGAAAGCTCATCCTTACACAATTCTAGGGGATGTTCTTTAGGATAAGATTCTTAGGAGGGTAGTGAGCCTGGACGAATCTAAAAGGATTATGGAATTATGTCATGAATGTTCAGGTCACTTTGCCTCAGCCAGCACAACTCGAAGGATCCTTAACACAGGGTATTATTGGCCTCGACTCAGCAAAGATGTCTATGAGTGGTGCAGAAGCTGTGAAGTATGCCAGGTATATGGGCATAAGCAATTGGTTCCCGGACCCTTAAACCCTATTCCAGCATATGGTCCATTTGAAAGGTGGGGATTAGATTTTGTGGGCCCACTTCCTCGTTCCTCACATGGAAAGTATTACATATTGGTGGCCACAGATTATGCAACAAGGTGGGCAGAAGCAAAGGCCATGGCCAATAATAAAGCAATGGCTGTGGCATCCTTTCTTAGGGAATACATATGTGCCCGATTTGGGTGTCCATTAGAAATCCTTACAGATGAGGGGAGGTCTTTTAGGAATGACTTGATTGAAGCTTTGGTGCAGGAATTAAAAATAAAGCATGCTATGTCAACTCCCTATTATCCCCAATGTAATGGTTTAGTAGAAAAAACTAATGGGACTGCTTTGTGGATCTTTGTCTAAGCTAGTGGATACTATGAAGAGAGCCAGAGCCTAGCAGAGAGTATAAACAAGATTTTGTGTACTATCTTGAGATGAAAACTTTGGAAGTAAGTCGAACGGACTGGGAGCATAAGCTAACAGTAGCCTTATGGGCATACCGAACATCATATAAGATAGTGACGGGATACACTCCCTTCCGTCTAGCTTACGGTGTTGAGGTAGTAATGCCTATGGAATACCTTGTTTCGAGCTTAAGGATTGCAGTGCAAGAACATCTGACAGAGAATGCATTAGTTGAAAGGCTAATCGATTTAGAGAAGCTTGATGAGACCAGACTAATTGCATCACATGGACTCATGGTCGAAAAACTACAAAGAAAACATTGGTTTGACAAAAACTTGAAACAAAAAGAATGGAAACGGGGGACCTTGTCCTCATGTATGGTGTAGGGAGCACTAGAAAACAAAAACTCAAGCAGAGGCCTAGGACCCTTTTGAGTGTCTGAGATCACACCTTAGCGGTCGGTTAGAATTGAGACAATTGAGGGCGTACAGATGGAGGGTTCTGCCAATGGGAGCAAACTTAAAAAATATTTTGGACCACTGACCCAAGAGATGCTCTTGTAAGAACATCTCTTAAAACAACAAAAGCAGCTCGCAAAAGAAAAAATCTAGCAAGCTCAAGAAGAGGCTAAGGTAAGGGAGGCCAAAGCCAAACAAATACTCCAAAAGAGAATGTTGCACGTGAACATGGCTTCACTAACTCTCCTAGACGAAGAGGAACTAAACATTGAGCCAACATGACTCACGGTGGGACTCTCTACTACGGCTAAATGTCATGCAACAAGCATTGCATTGATATATACGGGATCAAGTCATAACCTGATCTCATATGAGACATGGGTAGCCTTAGATATACCATACCTTGAAACTACCAACACACAAGTACGCAGTGTGCACTTGACAACTACAAAAGTTGAGACATTTTTAAGTGTTAACATTTCCATTAGAAATAATTCCTTGGTTGGGAAGGTGTTTGTCATGCCTGCAGGTTCCATGGAAGAGGAAATTATCCTAGGACGATCCTAGATTTGTGCCAGCAACTGTAATATCCAATGGGAGAAAAGGACAACATTGCTGAACGAGGGCAATAATGTCATATCCGTACCCTTATGGAGCTCGATAAACATAGGGAAACAGGCCATGATTGAGGAGATAGAAACACCAAGCATGGTGACATCAACTCATAAATAAAAAAAGGTAGCAATTTTGCAATCCCTATGCAAAAAGCAACCCAAGTCATAGGGCACACAACATTGGGTGCCTAAGGTCAACTCAGAAACCAGCTCCACAAGGAGGAGAAGGGGGTCAATAAGGAATCAACAAGAAGGGTTCAAAAGGGAGATAAGGAACATAAATGGTCTTCGTAGATAAGCATTCATAAAGCAATGGGTTTGAAAGGACTTGCTCATGGCACAAGGTTACTATCAAGGTAATACAATAGTATGGGTGCCTAAACTCCACCCAGTGGTCACCATTACACACACCTCCGAATACAAAGGAAAGGGTAGTAAAGGCATTTAAACAAACTCCCAACTAAAACCAATGCTAAGAGTGCACAAACATTGGTGTGGAGGAAGAAGCCAACGCAACACGATGGGTGAAATATAGCCAAACCAATACCTGTAACCACCTCGATCAAGGAGTTGGACAAGGACCTTGAAAGGAGAAAAAAGAAGGTTCAACAAATGGACATTGATGCAAGCCCCAATCCACAGGACTCGGTAGAAAAACTATTCAGTTGGGTGGAGGGAAGAATTAAGCACTCCCACACGGAGTTAAAATGCTTGCCCAACAACACCTACCCAGAAGTGCCAAAGTACCACCTTGGTTTCCATGGCAAATAAAAAGATGAAGGTATCCATTAGTCTCAAAATGGATACAATGTAAAACTGGGTATCATTCACTCCTTTAAATGCATGCTTGAATGATCAATCTTGCACACACATGATCCAAAAAAGTTCATGCCATGAACTGGCATAAAAAGGTTCACGCCGTGAACCGATCTAAAAAGGTTCACATCATGAACAGATCCAAAACAGTTCATGCCGTGAACTGGTGCAGAACAGTTCATGCCATGAACTGGTCCGAAGTGCTTCACGTCGTGAAATCGTTACTTTTTTTGGACCAATCGTAGGATGACACGTGACATTCTTCATTAAGGCAGCCTCCCAATCCGACGGCTATGCCATAAATTCAAAATTCTTTCCTTTTTTCGATCGCCTATCATCGTGTGCACAAACGCAATCTCGCCTTCCTTGCATCACCTCCCTTCTCGCTTCTTCAAGTTCGGTCACCTACATATATTGAGGTGGGAGCTTGGGCCTTTCTTTGTTTTTTCTTTTCTTTTCTTTCATATTTACAAACATTGATCATAATAAATTAAATTCTTGGGACAAACGATGTCTTTGTATGTTGAACAAAGTTCTTGCATTTTGAACAAAGGTCTTATATTGTCAATCAAAGTCATCATCATTAATTGCCTTGTGATCATCCTTACACAAAACTTTGCTATGCGGTCTGATCCAATCAAATTTATAAAAAACAAAAGACATAAATACTTCACAAAAATGGCCAAAAACTTGCAACCTCATAGAAATGGCCAAAAACCTGCAGTCACGGCTACGGCCAAAACCTGCAACCTCACGGAAATCTGTTTGATGGATTTCCTTCTCACGGGTTTCCGTCTCACGGAAATCCACCTCACGAAAATACCTCTCATGAAACTAAATCTCACGGAAATCCGTCTCACAGATTTCCTTCTCACGAATTTTCGTCTCACAGAAATCCAACTCACGGATTTCCATCTCACTCCAACTCACGGGTTTACCCCGGTTCACGGGATTACCCCTCATGACCTGCACTTTCACAACTTTAACACCTGCACTTTCACGATACTTAATTCGACCTTGTCAATATCACAAACTAACATACCTTGTTTATTGCTCACACCACTAACACCCTTCTCATCACAATTAACCTTCTTGCCTGGAAAAAAAAAGAAAATAGACAACAACAAGGAGTGGCACATTCCCCACCAGTCTATAGATTGATCTTTTTTACATGTACAGATGTTGACCTCAGACGACCCAGAAGTCGTAGAGACCCATTGGGTAACACAGGCCAATGCTACAAGATCCCTGGTGAGTCAAAAGGAAAGACCAACACGAGGCCCAAAGATGAAATACCTGGGTCCATACGCCAAGGCTTTCCATGGTGCCATCATCAGCAAAAGGAGATCCAAACATCACATGGAAAGGTGGCCTTGCAATATCATAGCCCAGAGTGCCTCCACATTCTGGAAGAGGCAGAAGTGAAAGACAAGCTGGAGAAGGTGGCAGGATGGCATAGGTTCTCCCCTCGGAACATCAATACAGAACTTTGTGCAGAATATATAAAGACGTATGACAAAGCCACCAAGAGGGGGACAATAACAAAAGCCAATGGCACCACAAAACAAGTAATGATCATAGAAGAGTTAATATTAACCAAGTACAAACCTTGCAAGAACACCTAACAGTGCGGCGGATGCCACACATAGGGATGTGATCATGAAGAGTTTAAAGGTAACCTAGGAGAGCAAGAGGCCAGGTACCAAGCGACGCTGGAAAACAATAATTTGGTTCTCAGCCAAACTATTGTACAAAGAATTAAAGAGAATATGGATCTGAAAGCGCAGCTGGAGCAGGCTAAAGAGAAACTTTAGAAGGAAGTCACCCATAGCCAAGAGCTAGCAGCCATCCATGCCCAGCAGGTATAGGAGCTCCAGTACACTTCCTTAGCCAAAGAAGAAGAGCTATAATGCCAGATCCGAATGCTATCCTTAAGTCTGAAGGAAGCAAAAAGTAGAATGACCCACTTACAACAAGAAAGAGAACATAACAACAAGGCAATTGCGGAGAAGGTAAGAGCGCTTAATGACACCATTAGCACCAATCAAGCTGAAATGCAGAGAATCATGATTGCACACCTAGAAGTAATGGCGCAAGTAACCCAACAACAACTACACGACAGTCAAAGATTGGCCGCCGAAAGACTTTAAATAATCACAGAGGCTCAGGGAAGGGAAGCTACTGCCAGACGTGCACAAGAGGAAGTAACAAGGCACTTCGAGAAGCTTGATGCTGCCAGAATGGTCAAAGAAACAGCTATATCAGACCTCCTCAGCACCAAGGGCTCTCGTATACAAGAATTGGAATGACAACTGGCCATACAAGACCGAAGTCAAAGACAAGAACCTGCAGATGAAATGCGCCTACTCCTTGAGCGAGCCTCAGAGATAGGTCAGGTTTGTGAGTAACTCCTCGGGCCCCTCCTCAAACTCTTACTCTTTTTTTGTCTACACTAACCCTCTCATTGCTTCAATATGATATAAATCTGTTTGAGGACCTAAGCCTAGGAGAACTAACACTCATTAAGCAAAATATTAAACATGATATTGATCCCACTATCATTATGGGAATTTTTTGAGGGGATGTATTAACTAATCCACTTGATATTTACTTTTATCCCTTACACCCTATTGTGCTAAAGCTTCATAGTTGGTGTCGGGTGCTCCAAAACTCTAAAATCCTGGACAATAGTGTTAAAAAATTAGACATGTTTGTTCCATTTGAGCCAACTCCGAAGGATTCTACCAGAGGTCTACTCAGATGTCACACCAACAAAGCAACATTATGTACTATACCCTCTTCGAGCACCTCGCCCGAAATTAGAAGAACTGCTACCTTTGGTTGGAGAGGGCACCTTGTGGTCTAACCTGGCATTGCACACCAAGTTAGCCAATCCACAATTGGCTGATCTGTTGGAAATCAGAATGGTAACATTTATGATCAGTTATTGCTTTCGGAGGTGGAGGAAGGCTCACCCAATCCACACAAGAGGGGGATATACAACAATTATCACAGATGATGCACACCCCAAGTTGGAAGATTTTGGCATATAGCCAGACTAGAGAAAGGAGTTCCTCACAATTCCAGAATACAACCATGAATATATGTGTGCGCCACTAACTCAACGGGTTGACCCCTTGTACATGCCACTAAAGAGGAGATGGACACCTCTGGAATTTCAAGAGGCCAAGTAGCAAGATTCACATGTCTGTTATAACTTCCCAATCTTCATGCCAACTACATTTACATACATAAGGGAACAAAGAAAGCAGATGTTGAATTGGATATAGGCATGGCGCCATATCCCGGACCCAGCAATAGTGTCCACTATTAGATTCTTAAAATTGGTCGTGGTCTTGATCAATCAACCCAAGGAACAATATGATGGGTATGATGCTGAGTAGCTACAATTTGACATGAATCAAGGTCCCTCTCACAGAGGCATGTTACTGTACTATCATTGCCTAAGGTGTCTTCCTGCCTACATGCATGTCACATTCGAGGACATGGTCGACACCGGGTTCTGGAGATCACACTCAACATTTAGAAGAACTCTCAAAAAGATTCAATCACATTGTAACTTCTACAGTCGCAAGTTTGGTGACAAGGTCTTTCAACCTTGGTAGTAACAGGTTCTGTGAGGACAAAACCTGCATCAGGTAGGGGGGATGTTAATCCCATTTTGGATTAAGTATGCTCCTCCAATTGAGGACATTAATAAGTGTCATGCAAAGGCATTATAAAAGTTATACATTATGAGATATTGGCCACCCAAGGCCTTAGTTAGGTAAGTTTTTGGCGCCCAAGTGTGAATAAGGGAATTGTATACAAGACATTTTCTCATAATAATGAATAGACACAATCCCCCTTTTTGCTATTGAGAGCTCTTCTTTGTGTCTTGAGAGAGATTGAGAGAGAGCATTCTAGCACTTGTGCCTCTTCTATGCTTGTATGATGTTGTATTCTTGTGTTGGAGAGTGAGAGAGAGTGATTTCCTTATGCAATGGTGCGAGCAGCTACGGTGACAGCGTGGAGGTGGAGCTTCTCAAGTGAGCTTGGAGGCCTCAAGGGACTCAAGTTTGAAGCATTGGTAAGTGCCCTATGATAGTTGTGTTCTATTGCTCTTCCCTTCGGTGAATGCATTGAGTTTCCTCTTAGAGGTGTGGTAGCCCATAACACTTTCCCAACTCATCGAGCAAGGATTTGTACGCCCTAGTAGCTCTCCTTGTGGAGCATTCGTTCTTTGCCAAAAGAAGGACAACTCTCTTCGTCTCTGCATTGATGATCAAGGGCTAAATCAAGTCAAATTCAAGAACAAGTATCCTATCCCTCGCATCGATGAGATTCTTGACAGGTTTCATGGGGCCAAGGTTTTCTCAAACATAGACTTGAGGTTTTCTACTACCAGATCAGAGTCAAGGAAGCATATATACCTAAGATAACTTTCAATAACTGTTATGGCCACTACGAGTTTACTGTAATGTCATTCGGGTTAACCAATGATCTTGCAACTCTTTCAACCGCCTAATGCAAGATATATTTTGTCCCTACTTGGATGAATTTATGCTTGTCTTTTTTGATGACATTTTAGTCTACTCCAAGTCGGTGGAAGATCATGAGGATCATGTACGTAGAGTTCTGCAATTACTGTGTAGACATAAACTCTATGCTAAGAAAAGTAAATGTACCTTCTTTGCTCACCAGATTGAGTATCTTGGATTCATTTTCTCCCAAGATGGTATCTCAGTAAATCCCACCAAGGTCAAGGATATATTGGAATGGTCACCCCCTAATTCAGTCTGCGAAGTTCATGGATTTTGGGGAATCGTAGGATGGTATAGGATTTTCATCAAAGATTACTCCCTAGTAGCTGTACCCTTGACTGATCTTCTTAAGAAGGATTGCAAAATCATGTGATTACCAATCCATCAAGTCAGCTTTGATCAACTCAAAGCCATCATTACCTTAACACTAGTCCTGAAACTTCATGATTTCACCAGGGAATTTGAGGTGGTTACTAATGCCAGTAATCTAGCACTTGGTGGTGTCTTAGCCCAAGAAGGAAGATCGATGGCTTATACTTCTCACAAGCTGAAACAATATGAGGCCAACTATGCCACCCATGATTTGGAACTCTTAGCACTTGTTCATTGCAAGCTAAAACAATATGAGGCCAACTATGCCACCCATGATTTGGAACTCTTAGTAGTTGTTCATTTGCAATCTGAACAATATGAGACCAACTATGCCACCCATGATTTGGAACTCTTAATAGTTATTCATTGCAATCTGAACAATATGAGACCAACCATGCCACCCATGATTTGGAATTCTTAGCAGTTGTTCATTACCTCAAGTTATGGAGACATTATCTCCTAGGGCACAAGTTCTAGCTCGTTACCCAACCACAAGAGTCTAAAGTGGATCTTCACCCAGCCTAACCTCAATATTAGCCAGAGAAGATGGGTTGAAATCCTACAAGAATTTGACTTCAACATCAAATTTCACCTTGGGAAGGATAATGTGGTAGCAACAAATGCACTTAGCCCGCAAATCTTTCTTAAGTGCAATCTCGATGCCAAATGATCCCATATTGGTCAAGGTGAAAGAAGTCTCATTTCATAATCCTGATTGCCAAAGGATGGTAAACTTAGTCAAAGAAGGAGGAACTTCAGAGAAAGAGAAAAATCTAATCTTTACCCATGATGGGTGCCTCTACTTTAATCAGAGGCTATGTATTCCTAAGGATCCTACCCTAAAGAAGCTAATCCTCCACGAAGCTCATGATAGCCCCACTGCAGGGCACCCAAGCTATGCAAAGACCTTGAATGCTCTAAGGAGGATCTATGATTAGGCAGGCTTGAAAAATGACGTCCTTTGATACTTGAAGAATGTCTCTCATGTCAAAGGATCAAAGTTGAAAGAGTCAAGATGCTTGGGAAGCTTCAACCCTTGGATATCCCTAGTTCTATGGGCCCAGACTAGTGTGGTAAATAAGCCCACCCTAGCACGTAGACATCCCTCTGAGGAGCGGGAGGATCAAGTGACGAAGCTTGATAGGGCGACATGTCGGCTTGAGTCCTTGCCGATTGCCAATGTCGAGGCGTATGGTCCCATAGGGATTGCCTAGTCTATGGAGACCGGAAGGCCAAATTCTAGATTATCGGTGGAATAAAATAAGCCTTGATCTAGATATGGATAGATTTGAACATTGTATCTATTTTTAATTAAATCCCTTGTTTTCAAGTATTATTGTATCATTGTTAAGTGGTTGTTTTATTGAACATTATCTAAGGTCTCTAATTAAGGAACTTGTTTATATATGTTGCACATCATGGTAGGACTAATTAGAAGATAAAATTGATACGTGAGTTGGGTGGAAAGTGGGATGCCTTGACAATACCATCCTATGGACAGGTGGACCCGATTAGTCAGGTAGCTTTCCAACAAAACTAATTGAAAGCTTTAAATTAGGTAAGTAGGTCCTTGGGCAACTATACTCTAGAGGATTAGGCCAGCTGTGCCTCGCGTAGATGGAGAAAAAAGCATTGTTTCTAGGAATCAAGAATAGAGGTTGCCCAAGTTAAGGTCAATCACTCTATGGGTGATTTGATTTTAAGAGTCATTTAGGAGACCATGCTCCCCCTTTACAGGATAGAACTAGGTCTTACCTATTAGTCATATCCTCGCATCTTTACACGGTCGAGGTGTCAATGAGTAGGAAATTTTTCTTTTGTTAGACTTTGTAGACTATCTTAAGGTTTCCCCTTTTTAGGTTGGTGGACCTTACAAAGGTGATCTCTATCAAGAGAATATACCTGATGTTTATATGTGATAGTCCAAAAGATGGCATCAAGAGAGTATACCTGATGTTTATATGTGATAGTCCAAAAGATGGCATCAAGAGAGTATACATGATGTTTATATGTGATACCTATCAAGAGAATATACATAGCCCAAAAGGTTTCCCCTTTTTTGGTTGGGGGACCTTATAGAGGTGATCTCTATCAAGAGAGTATACATGATGTTTATATGTGATAGTCCAAAAGATGGCATCAAGAGAGTATACATGATGTTTATATGTGATATTCCAAAATATGGCATTGATGATGTATGTATGCTAGTTAAAAAAGATAGTATACATGATGTATGTACGTAATAGTCTAAAAGATAACATTGATGATTAGGAGGGCTACCCCAAGTTTTGCATGTATAATGGAAATTAGGGGACTAAAGGATTATGCATGAGAGATTCATCACTTGTAGTCTTTCTATGCTTCTCCATGTGTCCTTCCCTAGGTCTGGTTCCTAAAGGTTGCCCCATACATAGGCAATGGTGGGCATACAAGAGTGTCAAATAGCCAATATTTTGTTCACAATTCTTGAAAGTGTGTTTGAATGCATTGACTCTCTAGGCAGGCTAAGAAGGCATGTCTGTGTGCTAAGGCGATCTATGGAAACTATAGTCATACAAAACTTGGGGCCCATGAAAGTGACCTCTAGGTGGATATATCTATTCACAATCTCTACTAGGGCCCCTCTAAAAGAGAGCTTAGATAGTTGTGCTGTAACAACGTGTGATGTAACCACATGATGTGTTCAATCCGTTACCTTGGATTTGCCAAGATTTATTGCGAGGTCTCTCTCCACCTCTCCAAAATCTATCTAGTGCATCCAAGTGTGTTTGCATCCCCTTAGATAAATTTACGATGAAGATAATAACACCATTATTATAGAGCAATATGAGCATTACTATTTGGGTGGCTCTCAATGAAGACTCCAATCTCATCAATGTAGAGCTCAAAGAGTGTAGGTGAGAGGTAGGAACATTGCTTGAATCTAATAGTGCTTCTTGAGATCCTGATTAGAGGTGAGACATCCCCTAGTACTCGCTCATATAGCCCCCCATATGGTCTCATGTGCAAACCAAAGTGTTTGCATCCTTTCTACTAAGTGGTGGTACGGGATGGAATCAAAGGTGTTGCAAAAATCAATAAAACAACAATATATATGTTTACCTTAGATGATGGCCCGCAAGTGATGATATGATCAATGGTAGAGAAGTTCCTCATGCTTGGCCAACTACCCTATCTCTTCATGATCAAGGGTAGAGAAGTTCCTTGTGCTTGGCCAACTACCCTATCTCCTCATGAAAAAATCAATAGAACAACAATACATATGTTTGCCTTAGATGATGGCCCGCAAAGTGAAGAAATGATCAAGGTTAGAGAAGTTCCTCATGATTGGTCAATCATGATAGTCATGTAGTTATTGGGGTCCACTAAGTCTCTTGCTCCCCTAGAGCCCATATAGCACCCACGTGCGGATGCTCTGAGGGCTCTTGGGGAGCACCATGAGTGCACCCCATTGGAGGGGAGATAAAAAATTGCCATCTCTTGATAATTTCTTTTCCATAAAATACCTCCTCATTAGCTGCATCAACATAGTTCTACGTGCAGATGCTCTGAGGGCTCTTGGGGAGCACCATGAGTGCAGATGCTTTGAGGGCTCTTGGGGAGCACCATGAGTGCACCCCATTGGAGGGGAGATAAAAAATTGCCATCTCTTGATAATTTCTTTTCCATAAAATACCTCCTCATTAGCTGCATCAACATAGTTCTACATCCATCTAATTTGTTGTGGTTTTCTTATTTAGTTTTCTCACAATGGTTATGGCTCTTAAATGTGCTCCAAACAAATGTCATCGCTAGGTTTTAAAGCATGGAAGAGGTGAGTAGAGCCTCCTTTTTATGATATTTCTCAACTAGAGTTAAGATCTGTGAATAAAATTGGGATGTGATTTTGTGATGTGACTGTAATGTAGGAAGTGGAATGAACTTAGGGTCTGGGCCTATCTCCCTAGCACATTTTGGAGACCAAGAGGCCTCGTCTTACATCATGGCGAATAGTTCTCTCAAGAAACAAGGGGTGTAGGCTAGGCGTTGTCCATTTATTTATGATGAGGCAGAAGTGCAGGGAGACTCAAATGTGCTCTTTGTTGGGTGTCCTAGTGTGACAATGGCACCGACCCATGACATTGGTTCTCTAGCCTTCGAGGAGTCTAGTCACTACACTAGAGGTTGCCTTTGATGAGACCGATGGTGATATCGAGCCCAATGGGGAGATATGAAGCATTGTCGTCAGATGGGTAAAAAAGTCCCTTTGGGTCTTATGCAATATGTGTTGGGATAGTTCTATGTGAGGTGGACCAGTGAGCCTCCCTTGGTGCCTCTTTGTCATTCGGTTGTTGCCAATGAAGCTATCAGACTGGCAATTAATGATGATGCATGGCTCATCCACTTATTTAATGTGGCGGGCTACATGGAAACCATGGGGTTTTTTATTGTGTCAATTAAAGGTCCATATGGTGAATCAATGCCTATCTCTCCATAGACTACTGATGGATGGGATCCAATTTGGAGGAGGCTTAGTAAAGCATTCGAGAGACAGAGCTTACAGATGAATGAGAAGAATTGTGTGGTAGTAGGAAGCTTTTTGTGTGGGAAGGAAAACCACCGTTTGAAGGCATGGATAAAGAGGATTGTAGATTGTAAGTGTCTACTTTGGTTCTTTATTTTTTTGCCAAGTATATGTGGTGCAAAAAT
>NC_141056.1:12162416-12169916 GCF_041138505.1 Cibotium barometz | reverse complement strand
ATAGTAAGAATCATAGTGATGGCAAGAGAGAGAGAGAGAGAGAGAAAGAGAGAGGCTCCTATGACTCCTATAAAGCATATGACTCCTATGACCTCCATAAAGCACCTTAGATTAAAGCATTCAGGATGAATGTCATTCATCCTGTTCTCCATATGCATGCCCTTGAACATTCTGGCTTGTGGCTGAAGACTTTGCATCACTGAGACAGTTTATGTATACATAAAACTTGACATACCATCAAAAATGGGTTCCCCCTAATGATTTGCGCTCGCTGAAGCTCTCGCCTCCCCCCACTGCTCGCGCCGTCTCCCCCCCTCCCCTGTCGTACCCGCCCCCCTTTCGCACCCGTCTGCCCCCCCCTTTGCCCCTGCCGCGTCCCGCCTCTCGCGTCCGCCTGCCCCCCCTCTCGCGTCCGCCTGCCCCCCCACGCCCGCCTGCCCCTTCGCGCCCGTCTGCCCGCCTGCCCCCCTTTCGCACCCGCCTGCTCTTGCCCCCCCTTCGCGCCCACCTGCCCTCCCCCCCCCCTTCGCGCCCTTTCCGCCCCCCTCTCGCGCCCTTCTGCTCCCGCTCCCCCTCGCCTCCCCCCCTCTGCCATCCACCCCTCCCCCCCTCGCTTTCGGTCTTTCCCTCCCCGCTCCGCGCTCCCCCCCCCCCGTCCCGCTTCGCCCTCGACTCAGCTTCAGACTCTGATGGAGGCCCCTCCCGCCCCACCTCAGAGGGAGTCTTTCTCGCAGCCCCCTCGCTCGCCCCTGAGGATACCCCCATCAGGCTTTCTCTTTCACCAGAAGAGGAAGCGAGCCTCGCCGCAGAGGTGGAACACCTCCAGGCACATTCCACCATCTGCCGTATAGTTGGCACCCGCCCCAGCAGAGGGGAGATCCGGGATCTTCTCCAGGGTCGCCTTCTTGCAGATGTGGGCAAGATCCTGGACGTTCAGTTACTGGGCCGCGGCCATTACCAGATTGAGTTTGAGACAGCCCAGAGCGTGGCCCAGGTCCTAGCCATGAGTGCCCTTGACATCAGGAGCGCTTGGGCCTTCTTCAGACATTGGCAGCATGGTTTCGACCCAGCAGCGGCCGAACAGGGAGAGCGCCTATTCCATGTCACAGTTTGCTTTCCTAGACTTCACCGCGAGTACCTTCCGCTCCTCTCTAGGATAGGATCATTGGTGGGCTCGGTGCTTGAGACTGGCCCCACAGCAGCTTCAGTGGTGGCAAGACTTGACATATGAGAATAGAGTCTTCTAATACCTTCTCTTATGATTGAAATCATCCAATCATCCCCAAGCTTTATCTCCTCTTACTCGTACTGTGACTCTTCTCTCTTTCTAAGGTCTATGGCAAAATAGCCTTCTCTCTACAGGGCTATGGCATACTATTCTTTGTCTAAAAGAAAAGCTATGGAGTTTTGGTCTCTTCTTCCGAAAGACCATAGCAATCTAACCTTCTCTTCTAAGATATTAGATAAGAATGAAGGGATATATACATAGTAGAGCACTGACACAACACTGTACATAAATCACAGATTTGAAAAACTCTAAAAAATTGGGTGAAAAGGTCAAAAATAGAGTCGGGGTTCTTGCACGCTGCATGTGTTCTAGGGCACTGCATGAATTCCCAACAGTCAACTGACAGCTCTCACCTACCCCCTAATAAAAAATTTAATGCACCAGCTATCAAGATTATTGCAGCGGGCCTGCCTTCGGTCAGAGTTTTGGTTCCTGACATCTCCTCCCTTTCGAAGGTCATTGAGTTACCTAGGATGGGGGGAGGGGGGGGATGGATCGATCAGAGAGTGGAGTTTTCGGGGCTTCCGAACCAGTGTTTTATATGCACGCAGGTTGGCCACCTGCCAAAGCGCTGCCCTCGCAGGAGACCCCGACCTTCACCGCAGCAGCAGACCTCTAATGGCCCGTCCACAGATGCGGCTTGGCAGGCAGCCTCCAGGACACCTGCTCAGCCCACAGAGACCTCTGATTGGAAGCCTGGACAGGGGCGCCGTAGAGGGAGACAGCCACAGCAACATGCCCCGAGACCAACGCAGCAGCAAACACAGCCTCAGCATCATTGGGTTCCAGTGAGGAACAGCTTTGCTCCCCTCCAGGAGGAGACCCCAGTGCAGACTGAGGATCAGGAGATGCCAGCGTCCCCCCCTTCACCTCCCTCCCCCCTCCCCCGTCCCCCCCTCCCGCCTCGCTTCCACCCTCACCTCCTCCCGTTCCCGCTCCCGCATTTTCAGTGTCTCCTTCCCCACGCCCTTCTCCCCCCCCTCCTCCCCCTCCGCTCGCCTCAGCTCCCCGGGAGGCACTAGCAGTGCCCTGGTGCTCACCTGCAGTCCGGCGGGCACTGAGCACCGACCTTGCTCGTGTACCACAGAGGAGACCTACCATGCCGATTCGTGCTTCACAGATATCCTCTATCCGCAGTCGGCTGAGTAGTCTCGACACTAGACAGCGCTCGGAGGCTTTCGACTACTCCTTTACACGCCTATTTGGAGCGGAGGGCCGCCATGAGCCAGCACCTATCAGAGTTCATGTGGTGATACTTCCGGCCCGAGGGGAGGAGGCACTTGATTCAGCGGTGGCCTTCTCCTTCCCTCTTTGCTGCACTAGCAACCGGGAGTGGACTCTGGATCTTGCTATTAGTATTTTGCAGACAGGCAGTTGAGTTTTCTCACCATGTGAGCGATTTGGAGATTACAGACATGGTAGGCCGACTCTGGGAGTTGGCACATTTCTTTGATACCGGGAGTGCGGATGCCTCCAGGAATCGACACTTGGTGGTTCGCATAGTGGCAGACCTAGCGCGAGACCCTGGCTATGTATGCATACATGAGGATTCTTTCTCCCAGCGGGAGGCAGTCGCTATGGGACACAGCCCACTGGCGCCTGGTCCGAAACTCTTGCAGCACACTGGGTGGGCAGATTCGTAGTCGCTCGGATGGGGATTACTCTCCATCCAAGCCGCTTGCGAAGGCCCGCTGTATGGCTGAGACAGCCTCCACCTCAGCAGGTCATCCATGAGGTTCATCTCATGGAATGTACAGGGCCTTGGCGGCGCACACTATGTACGTTATCGTGGTTGCTTGAGGCAGGAGCTTCAGAGATGCCTCGTTGGGGGCAGTATTGATATTTTGATGATGCAAGAGCACCATTTGAGTGAGAGCAGGATTCGGAGATATAGTTCGGTGATGCCTAGTAGATGGGACAATTTTTGGTCTGCAGGGTTTTGGTCCCTTGGGAGGGCAGGGAGGAGTATGTATGGTCATTGCGGATGCATGGCGGCAGGCCATTGTGGATCGCGGGGTCATTGTGCCTGGTAGAGCGCAGTATGTTATTCTGAGGATGCATGATGAGCACATTGGTGTGCTCAATGTCTATGCGCCCAATCATGCTAGTGCCAGAGCAGAGTTGTGGACCCTTGTTACACATGCATTGCCCGAGGCCGCACATTGGTGTGTTGGGGGAGACTTCAACATGCTTGAGGACCCGGCCGATAGGGTGGGAGGCAATCATGTTACAGTGCACGGCACAGAGCTTGCAGCTTGGGAGCGATTTTGTATGACACTGCGGATCACTGATGCATGGCAGCATGAGGCTCTCTCCCGTTCTCAGGACAATCTTAGTTTTTCTCAGTCGGATCGCCGGCAGGGAGGGACTAATTTATCACGGATTGATCGCTTCTCAGTCGGATCGCCGGCAGGGAGGGACTAATTTATCACAGATTGATCGCTTCTATGTGGGCGACAGGGTCAGGGAGCGTGGTGGCTCTGTTGGCATTCTCACTGGCACCTCTTTCTCAGACCATGCGCCAGTTATTTTGACTCTTGAGGAGAGGACACGGGAGACCAGCTTGCAGTTGAGGATCCCACAGAGGATACTTACAGACCCCAGTCTTTTTGAGGACATTGAGAGGATATGGCAGGATAGCCAGAGCTCTGACCTAGATGCAGCAGGCCAGTGTGCCCAGGGGCTCATCGAGCTCAGCTCTTTTTTGCACGCTACAGCCTTGACACGGCTAGGAGAGACACGAGAGCGGGAGCGTCGCTTGAGACGTAGCCTTGCTTCGCTCCAGCGCCTTCAGGAGCAGCAGCCCACATGTGAGTGGGTGGCGTCCTAGCTGAGCCAGGCACGTCAGGAGGTTCGAGAGGCAGAGGGGCAGAGACACGAGTTTTACTATCATCGCCAGGCCTCTCAGTGGACTCAGCTTGGTGATAGAGTGACTGGGGAGTTTTTTGAGATCACCGGATCCCGCCATGCTCGAGCAGGAGTACGCCAGCTTAGGAGGCAGGACAGATCGTTAGCCACTGAGCCCGAGGAGATTAGAGCTATTGCCACTGAGTTCTACAGAGACCTGCTTTCAACGGAGCCAACCACGAAGGCACGTGATGCTTGCAGACAGACTGTGTGGACCCATGTGCAGAGGAGGGTCACAGATCGTATGCACACAGCTTTGGGTGCGCCCCTTTCAGAGGATGAGCTTGTTGAGGCTTTGAGGACCCTCCCGCGTCATAGTTGCCCTGGGGAGGACGGTTTGACGCCTGCCTTTTTTATGCGCTATTGGGACCTTTTGGGACCAGGCCTCCGCAGGGGTTTTCAACATGTTTTGGACTCTGGGGTGATGCCACATAGTTTTTCAGAGGGCTTGATCTTTCTTATCCCCACCCAAGGGGGAGGGAGTGTCAGATCATATTCGGCAGTGGAGGCCTATTACGATCCTCAATACTGTTTACAAGGCCTTGAGTTTGAGGATCCAGCCGAAGCTTCCTTGGGGATTTGATTCATGCTACCCAGACAGGCTTTGTCAAGGAGCGCAGTATCCTTGACAACATCTTCACCTTCTGGGAGGCGACGGCCCGAGCTAGGTTTCTTGGCAAGGACTTGGTCGTTATGCTTCTCGATTTTGAGAAGGCATACGATAGAGTTGATTGGGGTTTTCTGGAGGGCACTATGCTTCGCCTGGGTTTTGAGCCAGACTGGATTTGAGGAGTGGCGGCTCTATATTCCACAGCTCGTAGCCAAGTGTTGATGGCAGGAGGACGAGGACCGAGTTTTGAGCTGACCAGATCAGTCCGTCTCAGGGATGCCCTCTCGCTCCGTTCCTTTTTCTTTTCTTTGCAGAGGCTATGAGCATGTATCTGACAGCAGAGGAGGTTGGCTTGAGAGGACTCCAGCTTCCAGTCCGGGGTGAGGACTTGCTTGATTTTGAGTTTGCTGATGACACGGGATTGTTTTTGCATGGCAAGGAGGCCAATCTACAGAGGGTAGAGCAGTCTCTACAGGTTTTTGGTGTGGCTTCGGGAGCATTGATCAATTGGCACAAGACAGTGGCTTTTTGGATCAGTAGCGCTCCCGCTCCGGCATGGAGCCCAGACCCGGGTTTTAGATGGATTCCTCCTGGCACAGCAGTGGTGACAAATCAGGTGCTTTTAGCGACTATGTGGTATATCACGTCTTGCTGGATTTTCTCGAGCTCTTGCATCAACCAGGTACAGAGGCTGATCAGGAACTTTCTTTGGTCAGGGCGGGATGGTCAGCAGGCCCGAGCAAAGGTTGCTTGGGCAGTTATTACTCTTCCGTTGGCCCAGGGGGGCTTGGGCATTATAGATCCAGCTGATCAGAGTAGAGCCTTGTTGGGGAAGCTTATTGTTCGGGGGCTGCTTCCAGGCGCTGAGCCTTGGAAGGAGCTTCTTTTTCAGCGGCTGCAAGCTAGAGCTCCCCCAGCAGGGGGCACTTGGGCACCAGAGATACGGTGGATCTTCATAGAGATGAGGAGGACAGACCTCAGTAGAGGATGGGAGGACAGATTTGCCTTGAGCATCCTGCGAGCTTGGGAGTTGCTAAGACCGGGGCTTTCTCAGAGACCTCCCACTTGTGATGAGGAGCGGGCCAAACAACCGCTCATCTGGAGCCCCGCGGTACACACAGAGCAGGGTCATATGTTGGTTCTCGGCCTCGTCTAGCCTGGGGACCATTGGCGGCAAGCCCAGCACGCAGTTTTGGAGATTGGCAGGCCTTTTGCAGTCTCCCGGAGGAGATCCAGGCGCAGAGGCTGAGTCACTTCAGAGGGGGGCTGATTATGAGGGATGACATTCAGGAGGCACTCGCTGAGGAGTGGTTCACGCCTTTTGAGCCAGCGGCCCCACGGTGGATGGGAGCCTTTACACAGTTGGAGATCCCGATTGCTGTCAGAGCTTGCACTGAGGATGGTAGATGCCTCTACTATGAGATACAGGATGAGGGCAGACTTCAGAGAGTGGAGGCGGAGTCGCCTTTGGTTGCAGAGTGCATCTACCACTTGGCGCAGCGGCCCTTTCTATACTCTACACGCGGGTAACCCCCCGCTGGCACTACAGGCCACCTATTTGGATTTTCCCCCCTCCTATTGTATGATATAGCCTCTCAATTTATTTGTACTTTTCTGCACCTAGAGAGAGTCTCCCTAGCTGCCTTGATTGGTCTCTGCTCTGCCTTCTTATGAGCAAGAGAGGGTTTGTAGTCCATTGGGCTTTTTTATAACTAATGAAAGGATCTTTTCATGGAAAAAAAAAAAAACTTGACGTACCACAAAGGCCATAAGAATCCAATTCACCCCCTGACTGAGCTTGGCCCACGGACTTAAGGCATCACCTAATCTCTATGCTTCCATCAAGCCTTCGCATGATTGCAATACATATATGTATGCATGCGTGCACGAATGTATGTATGTATGCATGCATGCATCTGGAAAGCAAAAAAAAATACATACGCATTGAGAGGCATTGAAGTTGAAAGTAAGTCGCAAACAATGTGTATGAGAAGGATTACGTTACCGGATTACCGTCTGCAGGAGCTTGAGGGATGAGGGTGCAGCTTCCACTGCAAGGGGCAAAACACCATCCATGGTAGGAGCATTGCAGTTCACCGTGCTCATTGATCCGTCCTTCTGAAAGAGGGGCAAGTCTATGGGGGCACTTGTCATCCCAGACTTGCCATGATAGCCCCTTTCTGTCCCACCAAAGAACAAGGTCTCTCCCTATGATCCTCACAGCAGAAGGGACCCTCTTGTCAAGGTTATCTGTAATTGCAACAGGGTACCACTGAGCGTTCCAGTCAAACTTGTCTTCCTCATCAAGACCTGCTTTCTCTTCATCAAAGGAAACCTGCCCTAACTCTGATGTAGTTTCTGCATGTGCTACGGACCCTGCCATAGCTGAGACCGTCCATGTCGTAGTCTTCTCACAGTGGGAAATTAGGGTTTCCTGCTTCGAAATCTTCGTGAAAAGACTCTCCTTTCTAGGCTTAAAGGAGCTAAAAGCCTTTAGCTTGGCAGCTCCATTATTGTATAATAGCAAGTGAGGAGAACGTGGAATATTCACAGGTGAAGAATGCGGAATATTCACAGGTGAAGAATGCAGTCTGGCCATGGAGATGGGTACCATGCACAACGAAGAGCTGCTAATCAGGAAGGGGAAGAGGTTGACGATTAAATTTGTCAAAAACTTTGTATGGATATTGGATTG